>NW_025919643.1:0-50837 GCF_907164915.1 Impatiens glandulifera | reverse complement strand
TAAGCATAAAAAATTTTCAGTAGAAAACTGTACACATTTATTTATTTGTTAATTTCTATCCAATCTAAAATACTAATTAAATAGAATAATTATTTTAAATATAATAATCATTATTATTCATAAATAAATAAATAAAGTGTGAGAAAATAAAGGGAATTAAAATTTATTTTATTCATAAACTAATATTACTATTCTAAATAAATTAACCCATGATTTTAGAGGGGTATATTGAGGACAAAAAAATTAAATCAAATATTTTAAAATTAAATCCAAAATTTAATTTACTAAAAAAAAATTATTTTTATAAAACGATTCAAATACATTTAAATAAAATAAAATAAGAAAGAAACTGTGAGTTGTGGTCTTTTCTTGATGATATTATTGGGATTCGTCCTTTTTCTAATTTCAAATTTTAACTGAATAAATTTAATTGAAAAAAAAGTAATTATGTTAGTAGAGATTCTCAATTAATAATTTAAATTTATAAAAACTAAATAGGAAATAAAATATATAACCTCACACATATAAAATTGAAAAAAAAAATAGATAAAAGCTCAAAAATTAAAAATTAAAAAATGTGAATATGATATTAACCTTCGACTTTTTTCTTTTTTTTGTCGTCTTATCTATATATATATATATAATGATGCTTAATTTTTAAAGTGTCCGGATTGTCGGGTCGAGAGCTGTGGTTAATTTGGATATTTATGTGAGATTAAATGGATACTTGGGTCAGATTTTGGGTTGACCCGTCCATAAACTTAAAACGGTTAAAAATAAATTTAAAAATGTTATTTGTAGGTTTCGAACTTGCAACCTAACAAAACAAGTACAACCCATTAACCAACTAGGCTAACAACACTTTATATTTAAGATTCAACACCAAATTTTATGAACGCGAGATATTTTAACAATAAAAGTTCAAATTTTTAACTAACTAATTTATATATATATAATGATGCCTAATTTTTAAAGTGTCCGGATTGCCGGGTCGAGAGCTGTGGTTAATTTAGATATTTATGTGAGATTAAATGGATACTTGGGTCGGATTGTGGGTTGACCCGCCCATAAACTTTAAACGGTTAAAAATAAATTTAAAAATGTTATTTGTAGGTTTCGAACATACAACCTAACAAAACAAGTACAACCTTTAACCAAATGTGATTGAGATGTGGTTTGTCGAGGGATAATAGACCGGTATCATTTGAAAGTGGTTAAAGAAATATGAATCAAATATTTAATTGACCAAAGTGTGAGGTCACGATGCTAATTATTAAAAAATATGAATCAAATATTTGATTGACAAAGTGAAAGTGTAAAGTCACGAAATGAGAGATTCATTTGAAAAAAATATGTGATGAAACATGTGAGAAAATAAGTTGTTTTATCGAAGTGAATAAAATGTGAAATGAGAGCGTTATATTTTTTATTTTAATAATTTTAAACATTGAATAAATATTATTATAATTTATTTTATTTATTTTATTTTTATCCTTATCCGTGTGCATCGCACGAAATTTTTTCTAGTATTTATAATAATTTATTACCCCTCTGCAATATAATTTGCGGAAATAAACTATATATTTTTTTCTTTTATCATTTTTCTTAATTCATGCAAAAACAAATTTTAAAATCAAAATTATTATATATTTATTTTATGAGAAATGATATATACATCACCCTTTATATAGCATTTACCTAATATATTTTTCTCTCGTATAAAGGTGTTGTATAAAAGTGTTGTATATATTATTTCTCTTATTTTGTTAGCCTTATTTATTTACAGAAACTAACATTAATATATATATATATATATATATATATATTATCCTATTTATTTGCTTATTTATTTATTAACTCATATAAAATAAAATACCATTTTTAATAATAGATTAAATTATTTAAAACACACATTATTTATCAATCAATATTTTATTTTATTAATAATAGTGAGATAAAATTTATTTTGGATATAATATATAAGATATTATTATCTTTTAATTCTCGTGCAATGAGCCTATACATGATTTTAGAAAAAATATGCTTATAGGCTCAGGATTATTAAAAATAATAAATTGGGGAAACAAAAATGAATGTCTACAAATTTGTTCGCTAATTTCATATGATGTTTGTCGACAACTAACTTATTTTTGTATTGTAGAAAGGTAGTTAGTATTTGAAGTCTTTTGTGGAGTATTACACAATGATTCATTAGGTGATGCTTGAGTCTTATGATAGTTACTGAAAAATTTGGATTGATGCAGTTGATGGTCTACATATTTGGGTTACCTTCCCAATTATTTTTTGGCGGACTATCTGGCTAAAAAGAAATCGTCGAACTTTCAATGATTGTAGTCGTTTGATGCATATCATTCATAATACTATTATTATGACGCTTTCTGACATTCGTTTAGGAAAGCTAATAGAGTCTATCAGGGACTTTATTGTTCATCTCGAGAATTTACGAGTTCGATAACTAATTAAGTACCATTTTCTTATTTTCTTTTTTCTTTTCATGTCATTATTTTTTGTTGTGCTTAAACGATTTTTAAAAATTTAATTAAAAATGGACCTTTTCCAAATAATAAATGTTTGAAAATTGAAATTTATATGTATAATCAAACATTCTAAATGATTATAGCAAATTTTACCTAAAAAAATGCATTCACAATAGAGTGAAGCGCTTCAAATGAAGGTGTCGCTTTACGTCAAGGTGGAAATCGCTTAACATGAAGGTCTGAATCGTTTACATACCCTGTAAAAACAATTTATATGAAAATTTGTTGTATAAATTTCAATTTTCAAACATTAAAAGTCGCATAGGCATGTATTCTAAATAATTATAAGAACTTTTGACTTAAAAGAAAATCATTCACAATATCGTGAAACACTTCAAATGAATGTGTGAAACCTTTTACATGAAGGTTGGAATCGATTTACATAAAGGTGTGAATAGCTTTACATGGCCTTATCAAGCGATTTACATGAAAACTTGTTGTATATATTTCAATTTTCAAATATTAAAAGTTGTATTTGTACATTTTAAATGATTATAACAACTTTTAACCTAAAAAAAATCATTATAAACCTATTCATATTAAAAACAATTTGAATGCCAAAAACTGAGCATTGATTTTTTTAACTTTTGTCGATTTTCTTGTTTAGTTTATACCCAATCAACGACATAACTAATTAATGATTTAAAAATTATGAAAGAAACAAACTACAATACTACGAACAAATTAGTATTTTTTTCCTTAAAAACATACCATTTTTCGAGAACGAGAGCTTAACTTCATTTTGTGAAAGTTGGATCGGGGCTTGAAAATATAAATATGGGAGTAATTTCGTAACGTTTTGGTTTTAAAGAGCTCATTTCATGTTGAGAGAGAGGAATACGAGTACGAGAAATAAACTACAATACTAAGAACAAACTAGTGTTTGATCATTCTGAACATACCATTTTTCAACAACAAGAATTTTGTTTCGCTTCGCTGAAGTTGGATTAGGGCTAAAGGCAAATAGGGGATTGATTTTGTGTTGTTTTGGCTCGAAAAAAAAAGAAGATAAACATTTAGAGAAATTTTACGTGTTGAAATAGAAGAATACGGGGCGGTGATGCAAAACATTTATATTTATATTTTTAAATTATATATATTTATATTTAAAAAATTTTGTAATGAATTTTTTATCTTTTAAAAAAAATATTGATTTAATTCAAAGAAAATTAATCAAAATAAAATTTTCAAATTTAATCAATATTTTTAGTATAAGATCCCACTGAAAATATATTTATAGAAATTATAATAACCTTTATCTTTTAAGTTAAGTTAAATGTGTTAAAGTTTTAATTAAAAACTTAAAAATAAATTTTTTAAATATAAATTTATTTGACAAAAAAATAAAATAAAATTAATAATTAATATTCTCCCTGAATCATGAATGTGACCTATAAATAATATTTGGTCTCCAATATATATTTTCTAAATCAATTTATATACCCATCTGTATCTTCAAGTATTTTTATATTTACAGTAAGAAATATTTCATTATATTGAATTGTTTACTTTTCTTAATCTCATTGCTCATCAGTTATTAAAAAACAAAATTGCCTATTTTACTGGATTCTCTCGCGAGGAATTGTTCAAAATAGAGCCTTTCGACTTATTTTTTCTATCACGTATTTTTCGTTCTCTTATTCTTCTTATCAAAATCCAAGTAAATGGAACTCTCTCCCTCTTTCATGGTTTGATTCTCTTCGACGTTTTGTCTTTCAATTTTCGTAATCTAGCTGATTTATTAATAATGTTGGCAAATCATATCTTAATCACATTTTTACAAGATTTTATACATCAACAAATAAATTAATAATTTCAATCACATTTTCATATGCCTCTTATCTCCGAATAAACCAGACATCAATTACACTTATATTTTCACACACCTTTTATCCCTTAACAAACTAACTACCAATCTTTATCACATTTTTAAACATCTCTTATTTTTTAAAAATCAACCACCAATCTTAATTACAGTTTCACAAGTCTCTTATCCTTTGATAACCAGCCATCAATCCCAATCGACCTCTAATATATTGACCTCATGATCCTTTGTTACCGACCTCTTATCCATCGACAAATCACATCACACTCATAATTTAAATGTCTCTTATCCTTAAGAAAATAATCCACCAATCTCAACCGACATGAACCTCGTGATCTCATACTTTGGTCAATCAAATATTTGATTTATATTTTTTAATCTCTCATTTGTTACCGGCTTATTATCTATTGGCTAACAATATCCTAATCACCTTGATTAAAGAATTGTACTTGTTTTTGTTAAGTTGCAAATTTGAAACATACATATAATTTTATTTTTTTTAACCGTTTCAAGTGTATGGACAGGTCAACCAAAGAGTCGGACCAAATATTTATTCAAATTAACCCTAGTTTCCGCTTAATTTATTTTAACTAATAATTTTAAAAAGGTTAGTTTTTACATTTTATTACTGAGATAGTCTCCGTGTCCAAATATTTAAGCAAATCTTATAATTTTAGTGCAAAAATAGTGTTAATGTATATTGCAAAATATCATTTTTATGTTTGAAACTCAATTTAATATTTCTAACTAATAGAATAAAATGGAATTCTCAAAATCAATCATCACACTATTTCTGGGAAAATATTGTGGGATAAGAAGTTTGTACCAAAATATTGTTCAAGTTCAATCCCCCATCTTTTTTGTTGTTTCAGAATAAACCCCAATTTGATATTGCGGCTATAATGGAAGGGAAGTCAAACCTCAACTGTGATTCTCATAGAAAGGGAGGCCGACCTACATCAATATCAATTTAAATATACTTCTATAAAGCATGTCCACATATCCTATCATATGCTAATTTTACTCTTTATAAAATAATTTTTAAAGTATAATAAAAAATAAGAATCAATTCATTACTACAAAAATAAAAATTAGACAAGACTCTCCCATTATCATGACATGAAACATATACTCATACTTAATTAAGTAAAAAAACAAGTATTAAAAAAATAGTGTAGTGTGATTTGACGGACAACAATTTTTAATAATCCTCGATTTAATTATTCAAAATATCATTTTCATCTATACAATATGGTTGGTTTCAAAATACAATAGTTTTTAAATAATAATAAATGAATTTATGTACGTTGCAAAAGACTATATAAGCGAAATAATTAAATATAAAATTAAACAAATATAATTTCTATATAAAAAATAAAAATTGAATCATGGTTGCTATATCTAATAGTTTAAACATATTTAATCAATTACAATAAACATAAATATTTACCCTATTTGTTATATAAAAAATTGTCATATTTAAATTTCATTCATACGTAAATTATAAAAAATTAATAATTATTTAAATTTTATTACATAAATTTTACCATTTACCATTAATTTTATAGTATCAATATATATAAAACATAAAAGTTTGAGAAATTTTAATATTATGTATATATTCTTCCACTTGTTTCATTTTTTTAATATTGTGTGAAATTATCTAATCTCATATTTATTATAATTTTTTTGATATAAACATTTTTTTTAGATAAAACTGAAATAAAATATTACAAATATGGTCATTTTTATACAAAATTTTAATTTTTTCGTTCTATTAATTTAATTTAATTTTTCTATTTTTTAACATGAATTATCACATTATTTAAATTGGCGAAAATTAAATTTGAGCAAAACATATGTTTGTGTTTTTTCTCTTTTATACATAATTATTTCAGCTTTTATTCTATTCTTTCAAAGAGTTTTAAATTTTTTTATTATAAATCAAAAGTCAAAATATTAATTAAAATATATTAGAATAATGAACCATCTTTTACATGTCAACACCATAAAATTCTTATTTCAAAATTTACACATGCTTATACTTAGGTGTTATTATATATATATATATATATAATAATAATTATTATTATTATTTTTATTAAAAATAATAATAATTCAATTTTATAATATATTTATAATAATATTATAAAATAAAATAATAAATATTTTCAATTATTTAAAATATTTCAAAATATAGAGTTATATATATTTTTTTATTATTTGAATATATATATATATATATATATATAATTTTTTTTGTTGTATATTTTTTTATTAATTATATATATAATTAAAATATTAATATTATTCATTAAAGTATAATTTTATTTATAATTTTATTATAAATATCTTATTAGGTTTGAGTTATGGAAAAATAAAATAAAATAATTAATTTTTTTTTTAAAAAAAAATCTTTTTTAAATTCATACGGAGGTAAGGAATCCACGGCTTCTTCTTGATTTCGAATCATGGTCCTTCATTTCTCATTTTTCTTCAACTCAAGATCGAATCATTTCCTCTAGGCTAGCGGGAACTTACTTCTGATATTGAGTGTAGGGACACCTAAACCATCACCCTCCTGGAGTGATTTGTGGCTTGAAAAATGGATTAATCTGAAGGGGGATCTTCGACCCCCAACGATGAAGGTCAATCGATTGGGGTAGTGGGGCCTTCCAATGTCGGACCTTCTGCTCAGGATCAGGGCGAAGACGCGGGTACATCATCAAAACGGTAAGAAAATATCATGCTAAACTAGAATCAGGGGATTCGCTCAATGGTCTATTTGAGGTACCGTGCCCAATTCTAAGAAATAAAAGAAGTTGCTTGACCGCTTCTTATCTGTGAGCCGCGTCTTCCCGTCGTCCTGGGGATAGGCATCATTAATGGTAGTATGTTGCGCATGGTCAATCCCCACTCGATGTGTCGTCGTCGTCGCCCTCCTCCGTCGCGTCGTCATTATCGTTGTCCTCCGTCCTCCTCTTTTCGTGCTACCTATACCTAAGCCCTAAGGAAAAAGAAGAGTCGGTTTAAGAAAGACCTGAACCTAAAGAAAATGAGAGACTATTGTATCGCGAGAATTTGATAAATATTGTGAGAATTTGATGAAAAATGCATATAAAATGTGTAAAAATAATTATTTTTTTCTAGATCCACAAGGGCATTAGAGAAAACTCGACTTCCTCTTGATTTCGAATTCTCGTCTTCATTCGCTTCCCATTTTTTTCAAATCAAGATAGAATTTTTTTTCTTTTGGTCTCTTTTGCGTTGTCATCGCCCTCTTCCTCTTCTCGTTCTACATATACATAAGGAGAAAGGAGGGTCGATTTAAGAAAGACATAGAGCTAAAGAGAAAGGAGAGACGATTGTACCACGAAAAATTGATAATTACCGTGAGAATTTGTTGAGAAATTCAAATAAAATGTGTAAAAATAAAAAATTAATTAATTTTAATTTAAAAAAAACTTTTCTAAATCCACGGAGGCAAAGAATCATCGACTTCCTCTTGATTTCGAATCCTGGTCCTTCGTTTCCCATTTTTCTTCAAATCAAGATCGAATCATTTCCTCTAGGCCTACAGAAACTTATTTCCGATATTTGGTATAGGGACACCTGAACCATCATCCTCCTGGAGTGATTCGTGGCTTGAAAAATGGATTAATCTGGAGGGGGATCTTCGGCCCCCAACGATGAAGGTGAACCGATTGGGGTAGCAGGGCCTTCCGATGCCGGACCTTTTACTTAGGATCCGGGCGAGGACGCAAGTACATCATCAAAACAGCATGAAAATATCCTTCTAAACCAGAATCAGGGGATCATCTCAATGGTATATTTGAGGTACCGTGCCCAATTCTAAGAAAAAGAAAAGTTGTTTGACCGCTTCTTATCCGTGGGCCGCGCCTTCCCGCCGTCCTGGGGGATAGTCAACATTTATGGTAGCACGTTGTGTAGGGTCAATCCCCTTTCAATGCATCGTCGTCGCCCTCCTCCGTCGTGTCGTCGTTGTTGCCATCCTCCGTCCTCATCTTCTCGTACTACCTATACCTAAGGAGAAAGAAGTGTCGGTTTAAGAAAGATCTAGACCTAAGGAGAAATGAGAGACTATTGTATCGCGAGAATTTGATAAATACCGTGAGAATTTGATGAAAAATTCATATAAAATGTGTAAAAATAAATAATTTTTATCTTTTTTCTAAATCTACGGAGGCATTAGAGAATAGTCAACTTCCTCTTGATTTCGAATTCTCGTCTTCCTTCTCTTTCCATTTTTCTTCAAATCAAGATCGAATTTTTTCATTTGGGTTTCTCATGCGTCGTCGTCGCCCTCCTCCTCTTCTCATTCCACCTATACCTAAGGAGAAAGGAGAGTCAATTTAAGAGAGACCTAGAGCTAAGGAGAAAGGAAAGACGATTGTACCGCGAGAAATTGATAATTACCATGAGAATTTGTTGAAAAAATCATATAAAATGTGTAAAAATAAAAAATTAATTAATTTTTAATTTAAAAAAAAACTTTTCTGAATCCACGGAGGAAAAGAATCATCGGCTTCCTCGTGATTTCGAATCCTCATCTTCCTTCGCTTCCCATTTTTTTTCAAATCAAAATCGAATTTTTTCTTCTAGTTCTCTCTTGCTTCATTGTCGCCTTCCTCCTCTTCTCGTTCTACCTATAGAGAAATGACAGACGATTGTACCACGATAACTTTATAAATACCGTGAGAATTTATGATAATTCATATAAAAGGTGTAAGAATTTGTGTAGATGTCACCCTAGATTTTCACACGCAATTATTAAGGACTCGCATATGTCATCTTACCCTTACTTGTGCTTTTGAATTTAATTTAAAATTTTATATATGTATAAATATTTAATCATAGTTAAATAATAATAGATAAATATATAATGAATAAAAGAAAATTAATTAATTAATTATTTATTAAAAAAATTTAATTAAAAACTAATATAAAAATATTTTAAAAATCTAATATATAATTATATTAAATGAATCAAGAATGAATCATGATGGTTAAAATAATGAAAGAATATATAAAAGATGTAATGAATAAAAAAATTAATTATATAAATGATAAATAGGTGGGGAAGGTATAAAATTGTTTTTTTAATAAAAATGGAGAGTTATATATATATAAATATATATATTTATATATTTATATATATATATATATATTTATATATATAAATTTATATTTATATATATATTTATATATATATATATATATTTATATATATAAATTTATATTTATATATATATTTATATATATATATATATATTTATATATATATATATATATATTTATATATATATATAAATATATATATTTATATATATATTTATATATATATATAATATATATAAATATATATATATTTATATATATTTAATCAATTTTAATAAATAATAGATAAAAATATATAATAAATAAAAAAATTAATTAATTGTATAAATACTAAATAGGAAGATAATGGTATAAAAATAATTTTTCGTAAATTATTTGGAAATTTAAATTAAAAACTAAATTAAAAATATTTTTTAAATCTAATATATAATTATATTAAATTAATAAAAAAATAATGAAATATTAAATAAAAGATATAATGAATAAAAGAAAATTAATTAATTATATAAGATATAAAATTATTTTTTAAATAAAATTTTTAAATATTTTAATTAAATATTAAGGTAAAAATATTTTCGAAATTTAATATATAATTATATTAAATTGAAAAAGTTAAAATAATGATTTATATAATAAATATGGAGAAAAAAATATAAAATATGTATTTTAGTCAAAAATTAAAAAATTATTTAAAAATAAATTTAATAAATATATTATTTTATAACCCGTTTGTATGATTTGCATAGTTTTTTAATAAATATGAAGATTAATATATATATAAATGTTAGGTGAGAAAAAAATTATTTGATTTTAAAATTTTTATTTTTAAAAATAAATTAAAATATATACATTATCTTTTATTTCATAAAAAAAAAATATAAAACTTATTTGCGAGGCCAAAGCTAGCGGTTTCATCAATTCTTTCATTTATTATCTGAAAATCGATAAAGAACATGCTAAATAGAGTTGCCAAGTAGAGCTCCAAAACGCTGGACCACAGGAAGAGGAAGCTCAAAAAAAAATATGGACTAAAGAGCAAGAAAGTAACTACCCTATTGAATAAAGAATTGTATTCCTATAAAATTAATGATAATATATATATATATATATATATATATATATAATATATATATATATTAGGAGAGATAAATGTTTAATATTAATGTTTACATAAATTAAAATATATATTATTTTTAAATTTATTAAAAAAATATAAAATTTGTAATTTTATTTTGAGTTTAATAAATTTAGATAAGAAAAATTTGTAATTTTGTTTTATTATATTAAACTGTTATTATATATATTATATAGTATTATTATGTATATTATAAATATTTAATATTTAATATAAGTTTATATAAAAATAATAATTAAGAACGAGAAATTAGTAATTATAGAAAAAAATATAAATTAGTAATTATTATAAGAGAGAATTTGAGAATTATTATTAGGTATATTATAAATATTTATACATAAAAATAAATAAATATTTAATATTAAATATATAAATATTGAATTATTAATAAGATAATATATATTATATATAATTTGTATGAAAAAATATATATTTATATGAGAGATAAATAAAATAAAATAAAAATTAATTAAGAAAATAAATTAATAATTATGTTAAGAGAGATAAATTAATAATTATGGGTTAGAACATAAATTTTATAAAATATAAAAAAATATGGTAAGTAGTGGTATAAGGGTGTAGTGAGGGCGTCTTAGTAAAAAGAGAAATTAGTAATTATGGAAAGACATATTAATTCATATATAAAAAAATTTGAGGATTAATATTATTATTTATATTATATATATTTATAAATAAATAAATAAATATTTAATATTAAATATAAAAATATAATATTAATAATAAGATTATACATATTTTATATAATTTGTAAGAAAAAATATATATTTATATAAAATTAATGAAGAAAAAAATATATTTACAAGTGAGATAAATAAAATAAAAATTAATTAAGAAAAATAAATTAATAATTATAGTATAGAGATACATTAGTAACTATGGATTGATAATTTTAACTTAAATTAATCTAGATTTTATTTGTTTTTGGTTATATAGATTAACTTTAGAATTATAAGATAATATATATTTTTTTATTTTTTTTAGTATAGAACGTTAATATCACCTCATAATCCTTCCCCTTACTTTTTTTAAGCGTTATAATACCACATAACTAATTTAACAATTTTAAATTAAGGTTCCAAGTTTAGTTTTATTATTATATATTAAAATTGTTATAGTTTTAATAATAAAAAATACGCAAATAATTTATAGTGTCTGGGATATATTTGTTAAGGAGGGAGAACTAATGTTCAAATATACCAAATTAGTAAAAAAAAAAATTATGGCTGATATAATTTGTATGTTTTTTTAATATTTTAGTGATTTATTTATTTTAAATTAATTGCTTTTTTGCTATAAGGTTTTAAGAGTATGGTGGTTCAGTTTTCAGATATTTTAAATAATTTAAGTTTTAATGATTAAAATCATGAATCATGAATGACATGGTGTTAATTGATGATTATAGTATTATTTTGTCTTGTTTTATGCTAACAGTGAGAGTGGGTGTGGGGCGGTTATGTTATTTTATTATTTTTTCTTTTTCTTTTATTTTAATTGTTATTCTTATTTTTTATAAAACCGTACTAATATTATTTGTTTTTTGTTTTATGCTAACAGAGAGTGGGTGCTGGGCGGTCGTGTTATTTTATTAGTTTTTTTAGATAGAAAACCATTAAAATTATTATTTATGTTTTTATTTTATTTTACCTTTAAAATTAAATGTTATATTAATATTTATTAAACTAAATCAGGATTTTGTTAGTTGAGCATCTAATAAATAACTTTTGACATTGGATTCAAATACAACTTAAATTGGAGTTTTTACCTATAAATGAACGATTAACTAATCTAACTAATTATAACAACTTTTGAATAAATAAAATAAAAAATTATTCTCAATAGAGGGAAGCGCTTCAAATGAAAGTGTGAAACGTTCTACATAAAAAGTGAAAATCATTTTACATGAAAGTGTGACTCGCTTTACATGATCCTGTCAAACAATTTATATGAAAATTTGATTATAAATTTCAATTTTCAAATATTAAAAATTGTATAGACAAACATTCTAAATGATTATAACCTATAAACAAATCATTTACAATATAGTGAAACATTTCAAATGAATGTGTAAAACGCTTTATATGAAATCATGAATAGTCTTACATTGTCCTAGTAAGTGATTTAAATGAAAACTTGTGGTATATATTTCGATATTCAAATATTAAAAGTCGTAATTGCATATTTTAAATAATTATAACGACTTAATCTAAAATCAAATTGTTATAAACCTTTTCATATTAAAAACAACTTGAATGTCAAAAACATAACATTGACTTCATATATGTTATCGATTTCCTTATTTAATTCATACACAATCAATAACATAATTAATCAATGATTTAAAAACTATTAAGCAAACAAACTACAATACTAAGAACAAACTAGGGGTTCGTCCTTATGAACATATCATTTTTCTATAACAAAAGTTTTGCTTCGCTTCATAAAAGTTGGATTGAGACTCGAAAATACAAATAGCGAAGTGATTTTGTAGTTTTATGGTTCGAAAGAGCTCATTTCGTGTTGAGAGAGAGAAAAATACGGAGATGGGAAATAAATTACAAGACTAAGAACAAACTACAGTTTGTTCTTAAGAACATACCATTTTTCAACGATAACTAGAGTTTTGTTTTGCTTCGCGAAAATTGGATTGGGAGCTCAAAAGTACAAATAGCAAAGTGATTTTGTAGTTTTATGGTTCGAAAGAGCTCATTTCGTGTTGAGAGAAAAATACGGGGATGGGAAATAAATTACAAGACTAAGAACAAACTACAGTTTTAGCATTAAGAATGTACCATTTTTCAACGATAACGAGAGTTTTGTTTTGCTTCACGAAAATTGTATTGGGGGCTCAAAAGTACAAATATGGACTGATATAGTAACGTTTAAGTTTAAAAAATTTATAAAAAATAGTCACGGTGAGGGAAATTATTTCGCCTTAAAAGAGAGCAATATAGAGACCATAATGGTGATAAATTGCAGCAAAAGAGAAATTATTTAAAAAAAAAATAATTATTATATTTTATTTTCTCTCTTACTTACATATGAGTGACATGCCACATAAGTATTCTATGTTTTCTAGTGGTTCTTGCGTATCTCATTTCTCTTTTGCTATATGTAATATTAAAAGAGTAGTAATCATATATTCATATGAGATGTATTTATATTTAAATTATATTTTTTTATTTTAATATTATATATATATATATATATTAATTTTTTAATATTTTAATGAATTCTTTATCTTTAAAAAAAATATTGATTTAATTCAAAGAAATTAATCAAAATAAAATTTTCAAATTTAAGCAATATTTTTAGTATAAGATCCCACTGAAAATATTTATAAAAATTGTAATAACCATTATCTTTTAAGTTAAGTTGAATGGGTTAAAGTTTTAATTAAAAACTTAAAAATAATTATTTTAAATGTACATTTATTTGAAAAAAAAAATTAATAATTAATAATCTCCATGAATCAAGAACACGTGACCTATAAATAATATTTGGTTTCCAATATATATTTTCTAAATCAATTTATATGCCCATCTGTATCTTCATGTTTTTTTTTTTTATATTTACAGTAAGAAATGTTTGTTTATATTGAATTGTTTATTTTTGTTAATTATGAATTATTAAAAAAACAAAATTGCCAATTTTCCTATATCCTCTCTCTCGTGAGGAATTGTTCAATTAAATAGAGCGTTGAAAGGTTTCCTTTCCACTTATTTTTCCATCACGTTTTTTTCGTTGTCTTTTTCTTCAATTCCATTCCATGTACCAATCCAAATAAATGGAAGCGTCTCTCTCTTTCTCTCTGTGGATAATTGTCATGGTTTGATTCGTTGGACCTTTGGGTCCAGCCCAATTAGGCATTTAATAAAACAAGCAAAACCCTAAGAATGTTGCTTATTCTATCACTTTTAGAGAGAGAAGCCATTCTGAAAAGAAGAGAAGAAACAGAGGAGAAGAAACAGAGGAAGAAGAAGAGAAGGAGGCAGTAGATCTCTTACATTTTCACCTTCAGGTTTAAATCTCTTGTTATCTTATATCTAGACTAGCTTAAGTCTGAATGAATCTGGTTTTCTCTGTTTGTATGCCTCAACTTTGGGTTTAAAGTTGAGAAGAACATTTGTATCTGTCTCTTGCTTATAGTGAAATTTACTGGTTGGCCCCGTGATTTTTTTACCCTCCAGGTTGAGAGGGTTTTCCACGTAAATCTGGTGTTGTTTTGTTCTGTGCTTGATCTTCTGTTTTAGTCTTGGATAACCTGTGCATTTACCCATCTCACATTGCTAGATTACAGTATAAAAGTAATATTCATTTCAAAATTCCCAACAAGTGGTATCAGAGCTGTTAGGTTTATTTTGAAGAATGATTTTGTAGGTTGAGATGGAAGGCAGTAGCACAATGATCAGGTTGACAAATAATAACTGGCAGATTTGGAAATCCAAGATGGAGGATATTCTTTAGTGTAAAGACTTGTATGAGCCGGTTGCAGGAGATAGTGCGAAGCCAAAAGATATGTCTAACAGTGATTGGACAAAATTGAACAGGAAAGCAGTTGGCACAATCAGACAATGGCTTGATGATAGCGTGTACCACCATGTAGCAAGTGAAAAGAGTGCACATGAGTTATGGAAGAAGCCGGAGTCATTGTATGAGCAGAAAACAACAGGTAACAAAGCGTTTCTGATTCGAAAGTTAGTAAATCTGAAATTCAGAGAAGGTGCAGGTGTTGCTGAGCATTTAAATGAGTTCCAGAGCTTGATTAATCAATTGTCAGTGATGGAGATGACCTTAGAAGATGAGTTGCAAGCTTTATTACTCTTGGGATCATTGTCCGACAGTTGGGAGACATTGGTTGTGACAGTCAGTAATGCAGCTCCGAATGGTGTTCTTACTATGAGTATAGTTACTAGCAGCTTGTTCAATGAGGATACAAGAAGGAAGTCAACTAATACAAATAGTGCACATGCCCTAGTCACAGAGAACATGGGAAGAGCTGAACACCGACAACAATCAAGAGGCCATAGCAAGTCAAGAGGAAGATCAAAATCTAAGGGAAGAGAATGTTATCACTGTGGTAAAGAAGGTCACATGAAGAAAAATTGTAGAGCCTGGAAAAGACTACAGAATGAAGGAAAAAATCAGAAGAAAGATGATGAAAACAGAAATACCACAGCCACAATAACTGCAGAGGATGTAGTTATTTTTTCTTGTGAAAAGGAACAATATCTACATGTAGAAGATCACCAAGGAGTTGAGTGGATAGTTGATACAAGTGCTTGCTATCATGCTACACCGAATAAAGAGTTCTTCACCACGTATAAGGCTGAAGATCTTGGTACAGTGAAGATGGGTAATACTAGTCACTCAAGCATTGTGGGTATTGGTGACATTTATTTGCAGACAGAACAGGGGCATCGGTTAACACTGAAAGATGTGCGGCATATTCCTAATTTGTGTCTAAATTTGATATCAGGTGATGCATTGGACAAAGAGGGATTCAAGCATTATCTTGGTGGTGGTGAATGGAAACTCAACAAAGGATCAATGATTGTAGCAAAAGGGAAGTCGTGGCACTCATTGTACAGAACACATGTGAAGGTACTCAAAGATGATCTGAATGCAGTACAAGCTGAAAGCTCTCTAAATCTGTGACATCAACGCCTTGGCCACATGAGTGAGAAAGGGCTGCGAATTCTGGTGAGGAAACTTCATATCCCCTCAACCAAAGATGAGGTTTTGGATTTATGTGACTACTGCCCTTTTGGTAAGCAACACAGAGTCTCTTTTGGTCAAACATCAGAAAGGAAACAGAATGTGCTGGACTTGGTTTATTCTAATGTGTGTGGTCCTTTTGAAGTGGAGTCATTGGGTGGCAATCGATATTTTTTAACATTTATTGATGATGCGTCTAGAAAGGTGTGGGTTTATTTTATGAGAACAAAAGACCAGGTATTCAATTACTTTCAAGAGTTCCATGTTATGGTAGAAAGAGAGACAAACAGTAAGCTGAAATGTCTTCGCTCTGATAACGGGGGAGAGTATACCTCCAAGGAATTTAAAGCATACTGTACCAAATATGGTATTCGACATGAGAAGACAGTGTTTGGAACTCCGCAGCACAATGGTGTGGCTGAGAGAATGAATCGCACCATTGTAGAAAATGTGTGATGCATGCTGAAGATGGCAAAGTTGCCAAAACAGTTTTGGGGAGAAGCAGTTCGCACAGCCTGCTATCTCATAAACAGGTCACCCTCTGTTCCTTTGAAGTTTGAAATACCAGAAAGTGTATGGTCTAAGAAGAATATTTCATACTCGCATCTAAGGGTGTTTGGATGCAAAGCATATGTGCATATTTCAAAAGAGCAAAGATCCAAGTTGGATGATAAAACAATTCCATGTATTTTCCTTGGGTATGGAAATGAGGAATTTGGGTACAGATTATGGGACCCAGAAAAGAAGAGAATTGTTAGATGCAGAGATGTTGTGTTCTTCGAGGGTCAGAATGGGATAAATCCAGAAATCATTGAGAAGTCAGAGAGGGTTGATGAGTCCATAGAACTCATACCAATTCCTTCACATGTACAGTCAACAGTAACAGATGAAGATGAACAAAATGAAGAAGCCACTGAGGAAACCTCTGACATGAATGGTAGTAATGATGATGAGACTGTTTATGGTGTTCCTGAGCAGGGGGAGCAACATCGTCAAGAGGAGCCAAAAGAGCCCCCATTAAGAAGGTCTGAGAGAGAGCACCAACCTTCTAAAAGGTACCCTTCTTCAGAGTATATATTATTGACAGAAGAAGGAGAGCCAAAAAGTTTTCAGGAGGCACAAGTTCATAAAGACAAAGCTAAGTGGCAGAATGCAATGAAAGATGAGATGAAGTCATTGCAAGATATGGGCACATATGAGCTAGTGGAACTTCCTAAGGGCCGAAAGGCATTGAGAAACAAATGGGTGTTCAAGCTAAAGAGAGATGAAAATGGAGAAATTATGAAGTACAAAGCTCGACTTGTTGTAAAGGGTTTTGGACAGAAACAGGGCATCGACTTTGAGGAGATTTTCTCACCAGTGGTAAAGATGACTTCCATTCATACAGTGTTAGGTCTAGTAGCTAACTTAGACCTTGAGCTTGAGCAACTTGATGTAAAAACTGCATTTTTCATGGTAACTTGGAAGAAGAGATTTACATGGTGCAACTAGAGGGTTTTGAAGTGAAAGAAAAGGAGAACATGGTTTGCAAATTGAAGAAGAGTCTCTACAGGTTGAAACAAGCTCCGAGACAGTGGTACAAGAAATTTGACTCTTTTATGATGAGTCATGGGTACCAGAGAACCAAGGCAGATCCGTGTGTTTACTTCAAAAGATTTTATAATGGAAAGTTTCTGATCCTTTTACTTTATGTTGATGATATGTTGATTGTAGGACATGATGCTGAGAAAATAGCAATGTTGAAGAAGGAGATGTCCAAGACATTTGACATGAAGGACATGGGCCAAGCACGTCAGATATTGGGAATGCAGATTACTCGTGACAGAAAAGCTAAGAGACTTTGGTTGTCACAAGAGAAGTACATTGAAAGGGTGCTTGAAAGATTCAACATGCAAGGAGCAAAGGAAGTAAGTTGTCCACTTTCTAGCCATTTTAAATTGAGCAAGAAGATGTGTCCATCAACAGAGAAAGAAAATGATGAAATGTCAAGTGTTCCATACTCCTCAGCTGTAGGGAGTTTGATGTATGCAATGGTTTGTACTAGGCCAGATATAGCGCATGTAGTGGGTGTGGTAAGTAGGTTCCTCTCTAATCTAGGAAAACAACATTGGGAAGCAGTGAAGTGGATTCTTAGATATCTAAGAGGCACTTCCAATTTGTGTTTGAGTTTTGGAAATAGTGAAGTTGTGTTAGAAGGTTACACAAATGCTGATATGGCTGGAGATCTAGATCACAGAAAATCCACTTCGGGTTATGTGTTTACTTTTGTAGGGGGAGCCGTGTCATGGCAATCCAAGTTGCAGAAAAATGTGTGGCTTTATCAACAACAGAAGCAGAATACATTGCAGCAACTGAAGCTGGTAAGGAGTTATTGTAGATGATTAGATTTCTCCTAGAGCTTGGTATGCAACAAGAAGATGTAATTGTTTTCTGTGATAGCCAGAGTGCCATAGATTTGAGCAAGAATGTTACATATCATTCCAGAACTAAGCATATTGATGTGAGGTTTCATTGGTTAAGAGATGTAATAGAAAACCAGCAGATGAAGTTGAAGAAAATCCACACGGATAAGAACCCGTCAGACATGTTTACGAAGATTGTTCCAAAAGACAAGCTCGAGCTCTGTTGTCGGCTTGTCGGCATGAATACCAAGTGATGACTTGAAGATCGGTGTACCTCTCTCCGTGGGCTGGAGGTGGAGATTGTTGGGCTTTGGGTCCAGCCCAATTAGGCATTTAATAAAACAAGCAAAACCCTAAGAATGCTGCTTATTCTATCATTTCTAGAGAGAGAAGCCATTCTGAAAAGAAGAGAAGAAACAGATGAGAAGAAACAGAGGAAGAAGAAGAGAAGGAGGTAGTAGATCTCTTACATTTTCACCTTCAGGTTTAAATCTCTTGTTATCTTATATCTAGACTAGCTTAAGTCTGAATGAATCTGGTTTTCTCTGTTTGTATGTCTCAACTTTGGGTTTAAAGTTGAGAAGAACATTTGTATCTGTCTCTTGCTTATAGTCTATAGAACAATCGCGATTCCATTTTAAAATCGTCAAAGTTAAGTCAGAGTTCTTTTTTGTTTTGTATAAGATTGTTTTATAGATGATCATCTAAATCATAAATGTCATAACAAATAGGGATGAAGGGAGTATTATTACTATTACTACTTCAACTATGAAGACAATCTGATGATGTTTTATACTCATATCACCCCACCATCTTCAACATTATGGGTTTTTTTGCAGGTATGCTCGTTTAAGGCGACAACTTTTAGTAGTAGTTGATCCACATGAACGCAGAAGTAACTCTCCTGAACCTGTTATCGACAACCCCTTATCACAAAACCCAGGTAAGACTCATTTGACATTGATATTCTAAGACAAAAAAAAATGACCAAAAGAATTATCAGAGAGGCTCAATAGCGCGGTTTTACTTGCAGATAGTAAATGGGGTCAATTTTTCCAAACTGCTGAACTCGAGAGAACGCTAGACCAAGATCTGTCTTGTCTGTGTAATGAAGAACAAACCAGTTATTTCCAGACTGCAGGATGCCAAAGCTTGCTAAGAAGAATACTATTATTGTGGTGTCTTGAGCATCCAGAGTGTGGCTATAGACAAGGTTTGTCTTCTTACCAAGGATAACACAGCCTATTATTAAATTTTGAATAACCAAGTGTTTAGTTGAAAACTCACTTATGTAGGATTACTTGAAATAATTTGGTTTTAAAAAAAAATCTTGTTTAATGAAAAATTGAAATATTGAGAGTTAATTTGATCTTGGATTTTTATTTTTTATTTTTACCATTTATTTTTATAAATTATCTTTTTATCACTCAATATATATATATATTTTAATTAAGAAAAGTAACATTACATCTAATTTGGTGGAAATAGTGAAATTCAAATCACTCAATCTTATCAATAAAATACTAAAATATACTTATTTTATTTTTATTAAATTAATATTTTAAATACAAATAAATATTTAGTGTCCACTAAAAACTCAGATTTTTTTTTTTATTAAATAATGTTTTTGGACAAAATTAAAAAAATCATGGTTTTTGTTTTTATTAAATAATATTTTTGGACAAAACTAAAAAAAACCAAAAACCATGATTAGACAGCCTCTTCGATTTTGTTTGATATAAGTTTTCTAGATTTTGTTTTTGGATTTTAGTCAATTTTTTTGAAAAAATCATGACTTTATTACATTAATATCAATATAATTATTAAATCACTAATTTTATTAATTAAAATATTCATAAAATAATATTTTAGTAATTAAATTAATAAAAAACTGAAATAATTTAAGTTTTTATCAAACAAGTTATTTTTATTTTTTTAATAAAACCCCACAAAACCTATAAATAACTATATCAAACAAACTATTCGGAGTTATTGATTAAAATATTATACTTATATTTAATATTTTAAAATATTACAAAAATGAAAAATAAGATATTTTATTATTTTAATTGATTATTTGGATTAAACTTAAATAAAATTAGAATGAATAAGGTGATATATTAAGAATGAAAAAAGAAAACTTCAGTTCTATGTTCTATGTTCTATGTTCTATGTTCGACGCTTTAAAGAATACGACAATAGATTTCTTTTTACCTTCAGTGGTTGAATCTTGTTCGGTTTGGTATCGGTTACTCTCAGTTGTTGATCCAACTCTCTTTACTCACCTCGTTGAGCTTCGGGTAGAGCCTCAGTACTTTGCGTTGCGCTGGTTACGGGTCTTGTTTGGTCGCGAATTCTCGCTCAACAATCTCTTGATAATCTGGGACAATATATTTCGACGTGATCACAACCGTAAGCTTGATAATGTTCAGTTGTTTGGTTCGTCGAGGGGAGTGTTTATTTCGGCTTTTGCGGTTTCGATGATTATTTATCTTAGATCGTCGTTGCTTGCTTCGGAGAATACGACTTCTTGTCTGCAGAAGTTGTTGAATTTTCCTAATGATGTTATGAGTATTGGAAAATTGTTGGACACTGCTAAATCTTTGTCGGTTTTGGCCTTGGATCGATGTTTAAACTCAACGGTTTTGGACCCATTTTGTGTAGACTTATCGGGATGTGTTTCTCCTACTAGTCCACTTTCTTTAGAAACCGATAGCTATTGGGAAGGGAGATGGAAGATTCTCAACGATGAAGAGGAAGAAGAAAAGAGTGGCTTTGAGACTACAAAAATACCCATTAAGAATGAAGACAAATTGGAAGGAAGTAATAATGCTAAAGAAAGGAAACCGCTCTTATGGGGTAAATTTCAATGGTTATTGAAACTCGGGAAGAATACCTCAAAGGTTTTGTCTTCTAACCAAGGTGACACAATAGAAAATATTAGCCAAAGTATGCTCCAACACATTCAGGTATATAATTCATTCACTTTCTTTATTAGAGATATCTTTTTTATAATTTGTTTTTTCAAATAATCCTACATCAAACAAATCCTTATGTGATTTTCAATAAGAGTTATAAAAATCATAATCCAAATGTTTGTTAATGATGTGAATACTTGATAAGTTATCTTTTAAATTAATAAAAATAACCCAAATTCATGATAGTATTCATTCTATTTTTTTCCATTTATAAGGTAACCTAAGCCCTTGTTTGATGAAAGATATTTAGTTTTAATAAATAATACTCTATCTCATCTTAATTGTTCATATAAGTAACATACAACTACACGACAGACCGAATATTCATGAATGGAAAGCTGAGGACACTGGGAAGCTGGTATTAAAGAAAATATGGGAGGTAATCTGGGAAAAAGCGCAGAAAGTAGAATGGGCTCCTCTTGTATGGTCAACGAAGATTATCCCTCGACACCAGTTCATTCTATGGCTCGCCTTCTGGGAAAGACTCGGCACTCGTGATCGTATCAGTAAGTGTATGAGCATCCCGGACACGAGTTGTCTTCTATGCATAGGAAATGAAGAGATCATAGATCACCTGTTCGGGAGATGCTGTATTGCTTCGGAGCTTTGGGACAGATTCTATAAAAGTCTGGAGCTGATCAGTTTCTCGAGCGAATGGAATGAAATCAAAGAAGCAGCACTACTCAAAGCCAAGGGAAATAGATTTGCAACAAGCGTGTTCAAGTGTGGCTTTGGAGCAGTGGTGTATAACATTTAGCAAGAACAGAATGCAAGGGTATATGACAGAACCCGCAGGAGCATTGACGAGTTATGGAAATATATTGTATCGGATTGCAGCGCCCTCACGGGAACGTGGAGAAGAATTCCAATCACGGAGCAGAACTGGAATATCTGCAGGAACTAGAATTTACCGTTTTTTAAACTCACTAGAATTGAAAGCATTGTAAACAAATAATTCATTTACGTTTTTAGCTTTTTAGCTTTTATTCAGAATGTTACGACTTCAAAATCATTCTAGGCCTGTCTAGAATGATCTCTTAAACTCGTGGTTTTTTTTCCCGTTTTTGGGAATTTTTAATGAAATGACGCTAAGTCGTTTTTCCCAAAAAACTTGAATAAAATATATAAAATAAATAAAAGTTGACATAAAATATCACGAAATATCATGAAATATATTAAGAATACTCATAATAATTTTAAATACGATGAGATTATTTTTTAAACTCTTAAAAAGTTCTGATAAAAAATATAATAAACAATTTTTTTAGATTTTCTTAAATATCCCAAAATGAGAAAACATGTCTCAAAATGATATATAATATGTTGAGATGACTTTTAGTTATTAATATAATTCTAACCTAACATAAAATAATAAAATATAGTATATGATAGTCAAATAAAGTTTGTAATATATTCGATTTGATTAAGATGACTTTATGTTACAAATTCGAATTTATTTTAGATTAACTTGAATAAAATATATAAAATAAATAAAAGTTGACATAAAATCTCACGAAATATATTAAGAATACTCATAGTAATTTTAAATACGATGAGATTATTTTTTAAACTCTTAAAAAGTCTGATAAAAAATATAACAACCGATTTTTTTAGATTTTCTTAGAATATCCCAAAATGTGAAAACATGTCTCAAAATGATATATAATGTGTTGAGATTACTATTAATTATTAATATAACTCTAACCTAACATAAAATAATAAAATATAGTGTATGATAGTTAAATAAAGTTTTTAATAATTTCGATTAGATTAAGATGACTTTTATGTTACAAATTCGAATTTATTTTAGATTAACTTGAATAAAATATATAAAATAAATAAAAGTTCACATAAAATCTCACGAAATATCATGAAATATATTAAGAATACTCATATTAATTTTAAATACGGTGAAATTATTTTTTAAACACTTAAAATGTTATAATGAAAAATATATTAACCGATTTTTTTAGATGTTTTTAGAATATCCCAAAATGAGAAAACATGTCTCAAAATGATATATAATGTGTTGAGATGACTATTAAGTATTAATATAACTCTAACCTAACATAAAATAATAAAATATAGTGTATGATAGTCAAATAAAGTTTGTAATATATTCGATTAGATTAAGATGACTTTTATGTTACAAATTCGAATTTATTTTAGATTAACTTGAATAAAATATATAAAATAAATGAAAGTTGACATAAAATCTCACGAAATATCATGAAATATATTAAGAATACACATAGTAATTTTAAATACGATGAGATTATGTTTTAAACTTTTAAAATGTTCTGATTATAAAAGTAATAACCGAGTTTTTTAGATTTTCTTAGAATATTTCAAAATGTGAAAACATGTCTCAAAATGATATATAATGTGTTGAGATGACTATTAATTATTAATATAACTCTAACTTAACATAAAATAATAAAAGATAGTATATGATAGTCGAATAAAGTTTGTAATATATTCGATTAGATTAAGATGACTTTTATGTTACAAATTCGAATTTATTTTAGATTAACTTGAATAGAATATATAAAATAAATAAAAGTTGACATAAAATCTCTCGAAATATCATGAAATATATTAAGAATACACATAGTAATTTTAAATACGATGAGATTATTTTTTAAACTCTTAAAAAGTTCTGATTAAAAATATAATAACCGATTTTTTTAGATTTTCTTAGAATATCCCAAAATGTGAAAACATGTCTCAAAATGATATATAATGCGTTGAGATGACTATTAATTATTAATATAACTTTAACCAAACATAAAATAATAAAGTATAGTGTATGATAGTCAAATAAAGTTTGTAATAATTTCGATTAGATTGTGATGGCTTTTATATTACAAAACCAAATTTATTTTAGATTAACTTGAATGAAATATATAAAATAAATGAAAGTTGACATAAAATCTCACGAAATATAATGAAATATATTAAGAATATTCATAGTAATTTTAAATACGATAAGATTATTTTTTAAACTCTTAAAACATTTTGATTATAAATGTAATAAACGATTTTTTTATATTTTCTTGGAATATCCCAAAATTAAAAAACATGTCTCGAAATGATATATAATGTGTTGAGATGAGTTTTAGTTATTAATATAACTCTAACCTAACATAAAATAATAAAATATAGTATATGATATTCAAATAAAGTTTATAATATATTCGATTTGATTAAGATGACTTTTATGTTATAAATTCGAATTTATTTTAGATTAACTTGAATAAAATATATAAAATAAATAAAAGTTGACATAAAATGTCACGAAATATAATTAAATATATTAAGAATACTCATAGTAATTTTAAATACGATGAGATTATTTTTTAAACTCTTAAAAAGTTCAAATTAAAAATATAATAAACGATTTTTTAAGATTTTCTTAGTATATCCCAAAATGTGAAAACATGTCTCAAAGTGATATATAATGTGTTGAGATGACTATTAATTATTAATATAACTCTAACCTAACATAAAATAATAAAATATAGTATATGATAGTCGAATAAAGTTTGTAATATATTCGATTAGATTAAGACGACTTTTATGTTACAAATTTAAATTTATTTTAGATTAACTTGAATAAAATATATAAAATAAATGAAAGTTGACATAAAATCTCACGAAATATCATGAAATATATTAAGAATACTCATAGTAATTTTAAATACGATGAGATTATTTTTTAAACTCTTAAAAAGTTCTGATTAAAAATATAATAACCGATTTTTTTAGATTTTCTTAGAATATTTCAAAATGTGAAAACATGTCTCAAAATGATATATAATGCGTTGAGATGACTATTAATTATTAATATAACTCTAACCTAATATAAAATAATAAAATATAGTGTATGATAGTCAAATAAAGTTTGTAATAATTTCGATTAGATTGTGATGGCTTTTATGTTACAAATTCGAATATATTTTAGATTAACTTGAATAAAATATATAAAATAAATAAAAGTTGACATAAAATATCACGAAATATCATGAAATATATTAAGAATACTCATAATAATTTTAAATACGATGAGATTATTTTTTAAACTCTTAAAAAGTTCTGATGAAAAATATAATAATCGATTTTTTTAGATTTTCTTAGAATATCCCAAAATGTGAAAACATGTCTAAAAATGATATATAATGATATATACATGTCTAAAACTCATGAATTTGGTGCATCACTTATTTCTTGAACAAGCTTGACCAGATTTAGATTTGTGACATACGTTTCTTGTATTTGTTTTTGCACAGCTGTATGGTATACCGAAATTCCTGCGCATTGGACCCTTGTATCCCGCCTGGATAACGCATCTGTCACCAGGTTCTCTTTTCCCTTTTTATACTGAACTTTGAAATCATAACCTGTAAAGCCATTTTTCTTGTGCAGGAGTCTGCACTCTTTGTTCTAGCAGGTACTTAAGCGCTTTATGGTCTGTTTTCACCACAAATGTTTTATATCTGAGGTAGGTTCTCCACTTCTGCACAGCAAACGTTAAGGACATCAATTCCTTTTCATAAGTCGATGATGGAAGCTTCCCGGATTCGATAGCTTTACTGATAAATGCTATTGGGCGACCTTCCTACATCAACACTGCACCAATGCCTGCTCCGCTTGCGTCTGTCTCTACAACAAATGGAGTTTGAAAATTGGGCAGCACCAGAACTGGAGGGGATATCATCATTTGTTTCAGCAACTGAAATGCGTCATCTGCTTCTTTGTTCCAACCAAACTGTCCGTTTTTCAGCAGAGAAGTAAGGGGTCGAGCAATGCAACTGTATTGCTTAATGAATCTACGGTAATACCCGGTTAAGCCTAGGAATCCCTTTAGTTGTTTTGGTGATTATGGAACGGGCCATGCGCTCATTGCTTCCAGTTTCTCCAGATCTGCAGCTATTCCATTTTCATCCAAAATGTGTCCCAGGTATGCAATTTGATTACAGCCAAAACTGCACTTCCCTTTATTTAAAACTAATTGATGTTGTTGTAATATAAGTAATACTTGTCTTAGATGAAATATATGCTCCTTCCAGTTTGGATTGTAAACCAGAATATCATCAAAGAAAACCAACACAAATTTCCTTAGAAATGGCTTCAACACATCATTCATCAAACTTTGGAAGGTGGAAGGTGCATTTGTCAAGCCAAATGGCATCACGAGGAACTCATACAGGCCCTCATGAGTTCGGAACGTAGTCTTATGGAAGTCTTCCGGGTACATTCGTATTTGGTGAAAACCAGATTTCAAATCTAGTTTGGAAAAAAAACCTTGGATCCATGCAGCTCCTCCATCAGTTCTTCTATCACCAGAATCGGAAACTTGTCTTTAATGGTGGCTGAGTTCAACCTCCTATAATCGATACACATCCTCCAAGATAAGTCTTTTTTTCTGATCAACACCACAGGAGCAGCAAACGAACTGTGACTCTTTCTAATTATTCCCCTTTCCAGCATATCATTGATTAAGTTCTCAATTTCTGATTTCTGCAGGGCAGGGTAGCGATAGGGGTGTAAGCACACAGCTTCGGTGCCTTCCTTTAGTGGGATTCGATGATCGTGCTCTCTTGTTGGTGGTAAGCCATCCGGTTGCTGGAACAGAGTACTAAAATCATCAAGCAACCCCTGAAGATCTTCAGAAACCTCTTCCTGGGCTCTTGTGATAAGTGCAAAGAATTGGGCTTCATTCTCTGTTTTTGCTTGTACCATGGCAGCCAGGCTGCCCTTCCTTAAAAATTTCTCCAACTGGTGACCCTCTATAAGATTAATTTGTGTTTGGGGTATCCCTTGTAAGGTAATAGTTGCACCCTCCATTTCAAAAGAAAATGTAAGATTTTCAAAATTCCAGGCTGAAGTGCCTAAAGTAATTAACCACTTTATGCCCAACACCATATCATAACCTGTCATGGTAAGAACTTTCATATCCGCTTGGTAATCTTTACCTTCCATGAACCATTTCAGGTTTTTGCAAACGCTAGTACAAAACAGGGTTGAACAGTCTGCCACTTTTACCGACAACACTTGAGTTTTCATAGCCTCGTGGCCTATATTTCTTAGTATCCTGATGTTAATGAAGTTGTGAGTGTTGCCTGTGTCGATAAGGATCACTACTGGCAGACTCCTAATCTTGCCCCAGATCTGGAGAGTTTGGAAATTCTTGGAACCGGTTAAGGCATGTAGAGAAAATGGTAGGGTCCTCCACTGAATTGGGCTGCAACAATGAAGGATCGTCAACAACCGTTTATTGAACCAATTGGACATCTGGTAAGGCTTCTTGGTCATTAGCCGAGATCATGAACAACTTTGTTTTACACTTGTGGTTTGGTTCCCATTTCTGATCACATTTATAACAAAGGCCTTTTCTCCTTTTCTCATCAAATACAGTAGGTTCTAATTGTTTCATCGAGCCCTGATTCCCTCCAGAAGAAGATGCATGAGGAATGCCCGAAAAAGAAGTTCGATTGGTACTTGGCCCGACTGGTTTGGGCAGTAAAGGGGCTGATTTACTATACAAGTGTCCTCTGCTCCACAAGGATCTGTATATTGATTCTTGGGCTTTGGCCATCGACATAGCCTCGTTCAAAGTTTCTGGATTTCTAAGTTTGACAGCGTCTGCAATTTCCTCGTTCAGACTCGCCAGGTAACATTCTATCACGTACTCCCCGGGAAGGTTAAGCAATTTCTAGGAAATATTTATATATTGTTGATTGTAATACATGACTGATTCCTCATTCTGTCGCATGTGCATAATCTGTCTCATGGGGGTGTCATACATAGAGGGACCAAAATGTGCTAGTAGATCCCTTCTGAACACTTCCCACGTCAAGATTTCCCGATGATTGCGTTGCTGCAAATAGGAACTGTACCACATTCTGGCGTTGCCCGTAAAATGGATGGGAGCAATGTCTGTTTTGGTTTCATCCTCCGTCTTATCAACTCGGAAAAATTGTTCTGCAGATATGAGCCAACCTTCCACTTCGGTTCCATCAAATCGAGGAAAGTCGACTTTGGTGAGCCGGGTTGGAGGAATATGTCGAACGTTTCTATCACGTGGAGGGTTCTGATGGCCATTACCCTCGTGTCCCCTATGGCGATTTTCTTGGCCAAGAATATGAATTTGTTCTTCAGTGGCCTTCATACGAGTTTCAATAGTGTCAAATCTACGATCCATTCTAGTGTTCACATCAAGAAAGGAGGCAGTTAACGTTTCGATGGAAGCACGAAGGGCATCAATCTCTGACTGTTGTCGGGTTTCCACCATGGTAGGATTGTATGGCTCTGATACCAAGATGTTACAGGTTAGGGTTGACAAATTATTGAATTATGTGGTTTTATGATTTAGGGCAGCGAAAACAGTGTTTTTGAAGAAGAAGAAGAAGAAGAGATCTGAAGAAGAAAGAAGGATCTGTCAATTCATTAACAGCCAAGAAGAAGAAGAAAAGGTACATAACAACCTTTAAGATTTTCCATAACATTGATAAAGAGATTTGGGATTGTTATACCCAAATATTACAGTATTACAGTTACATAACTACCTTTCATAACTACCCATTTCATAACTGCCCAGTACACAAACAATTACTAACTTCTAACTTGTATAACTGTCTAAACTTATCATAAACACAACACACACAACAAACATAACTGTCATACAATTATACTGAAATTACTAGCTACATGTAACACGACACCGGAGTTTCCCTTCTCACTCGTCGTTCTCGCCTTTGTCGATGCTCAAGGTATGACGAAGGGCTTAAAACTTCACAATTGTCTAAAACAACTTGAGATATTAGGTTTCCCTTACATTATGGAATGATTACTCATTTTCTAGTGCTTCTTAGGAGAACGAAAGCGTGAGCCATCACCGATCGATCTGCACGCTGTTCATCTGCATCGTCTTTTCAGGTTTATTTATCTTCTCCACTACATTTCGATTACAGTACTGATTTAGGCTTCGTCTTGTATTCCAATGTTTGAAACGCCAAGGGCAGCTTGAACTCCCATCTGAGTTATACCCTAACCTTAAGCTAACGTTAGGTAGGGTTTATTGAATTTGATTCGTCGTTTTTCGTTGTAGTAAATTCATGTCAATGTCACCTTGCTTTGTGTTATGTACGCTTCTTTCTCAACATGAATGGTGATATTCCGCTCTATAGATCATGCTTAGCAAGATCATCACCGTATCAATATTACTTTTCCAGATCTATAGTTTTATGGCTAACGATCGGAATAGAATCAATGCGGTTACAGATGGGATAACCGAAGGCGTGTAGCTGGTGAAATTGAGAACATCTCATATGGGCTATCTTCTGGATTTAGTAGAGATAGTAGCATGGAGATTAAATGGGTGTTATCCCTTGAAAGGGGGAGTTATTCAAATGGAAGAAGTCTGCTAAGAAATTTTAGAATTACAATGTCTCCAAAGTCTCCAATTCACGAAGAACCTTCAGGTAAATGTTTCACTATGCATGCATCTGTATTATTCTTGCAATGTTGTGTGTTGGGTGGTAATGACAAACAGATGTATGATTTCAAGTATCTCATTTTTGTTGCTTCAACTGATCAGACAGTGTTATTTATATCTCTCGCGACAGTTAGATAAACAAAAGGAAAATGAAAGAGACATCCAACTCTTCGCCATACTGGCGGCACCTGGACGACTTTGAGGCTGGGAACACAGCTTATGTTCACGAGGAGGATCACAAGGAAACGACGTGTAGTCCTTTCGATATCTACTGGACAAATGATGCTTCTGTTGACAGGCTCAAGAAATGGCGGCTACGTAATCTCTGTTTTATTAAAAAGTACTGCATGTACTCCTATAATCTGATATGCAGATTTACATAATTGGGATAACGCAGACTTACGAGAGTATGATAAACAGGACTTTATTCTTTACAAGTTATTAGGTCAAACATAAGTCTAATTACTATTCATTTTGAAAAGTTCTATTTTGTATTAATAAATTAAGCACCTAATTGGTTAAGTGTGTAATTAATTAATAATATAAGAATACTCTTGTATGTCTAATTATTATATAGATAATAAAACACAATAAAAGACATCCAGATGCATTTGTCCATTATTATATAATTAACGAATTACGATAATTGTATGTCTAATTCTATTAATTAGATCTGATTTAAGCTAATTATATATGCCAAACATTATATTATACTCATAATTAAATATATATTTCTATTTTTAAATTCATTTCTAATTAATAACCAAACATATATAGGCTTCATATATATTAATTATTATGTTTATTAGTGGAATTTTACTTTATACTATTTTCTCCCATCTTTTCATCGATATATAAACTTTTTTTTTGTATGAAAAATGGTTTTGACAATTAATGTTTAACTTGAAATTGAAAATTACCAGGTGCCTCAAGATGACGGTCTGGATGCTTTGTTGATGCTCAGCATATTGGAGAGGTAATTGTGTTGTTAATGTTTCTGAAATTAATGGGCTTAAGGGGAAATAATGAAATTTGGGATATTGGTCTAAACGGGTTCGGTGGGAATTTAGTTGTCACTTTTGAATGGTCATTAATTATTATTGCATTTGGCTTGATAAAAAAAATATATTTTTTTTTATCATATTTGGCCATTTTGTTCAAAGATCTTCATTAACTAATTAATATTTTAAAATGAAAACTATATTTATCAAAAGAAAGATATACATCGTTTGAAAATGAAATAAAATTAAACATGTATTGTCTTCCAAATTCAAATTATATGATGAATGTTAATAAATTGAATGTTAATAAATTTTCATAACTAGTAATGATGAATATTCATCATTTGAAAGTGAAATGAAATTAAACATTGTCTTCCAAATTCAAATTATATGATGAATGTTAATAAATTTTCATAACTAGTAATAATGAATTGATTACACGAACTCAATTTTCCATGTCAATTTTTTATTTTTTTAACTCTTAACTAACAATAAGCTATTCTGAATTGTCTTGGAAATATCTAGGGTTTCACAGGTCACAAAGAAAGTGGAATATATACGGTCTAATATTCCAAGGACAGCTCGTATATGGAACAATGGTATATATCCGTCAAACAATTGTATCTGGCACATCTTCCTTCTTATCTAGAGCAGTTTGCATTGCTATAAGGTGTTCGTAAACAATTTGGTGTAAACAATTTGGTGATAGTAGGGGCAGAGACACATGTAACTAAGAAAAAATCGATGATCTTTCATGTTATATATGAATTCTTATATATATATATATATATATATATATATATTAACTTATTCTTTAAAAAATAAAATTACACTAAAAGTTACAAATCATTTAATATATATATATATTATGATTAATAAATAACAGTTTGATCACCTCTTAACAAGAATGTTATTTTAAAAAATTTAAATGTCTTCTCCACAGATAGAATTCGTGGGCATTAGCCAAACAGAGCTGCTTCTATAACATCAGTTTCTTTCTGAAACATGGGTGTTCTGTGAGCATCCATAGGCGATGTTGTATCGTATGGTTTGATTGAACAAGAGAGGCTCCTGGCTCACCAATCCCATCTGCTGCCTTAGCCACTTTAGATTCAGCTGTTGAATATCCACAATGTCTACCAATATCTTCCCAGAATTAGGCTCATAAAACCTCTGCAAGCAATAGATGTATTATTGTCTATTTCCCACTCCCACTTTCTCCAACCAAAGCCACTGTCTAATTAATAATCAACAACATCCATCATTATTATTTATTTCTCAGTATGGACTCATCTCATCACTAGTTAGTTACTTTGGATTCTTTTTTTGTGTTAACTTGCCTGGTTCAATGGTCAAACAAACATCTCTTAGAAATTGAGTGTCAGGCCTTGTGGATACCTAAAGCAGACATTCCGAAGCTCAATCTTTCCATTCACCTCACCCAGTGTTGTTCCTGATGATTCATAGCTGGAATCTATCTTTGATTTTTGGTCTAGGATGGCAAACACAGATGCTGCTGCAATCTTGGCTCTACTTGTATCAGGACTGAAAGCCAAGCCAATGATTGGGATACCCCAATTGTAGCCATAATACTTCAGCCCAAAGAATACGTGATGGCCAACAGACAAGGGAGAGAAATATATATATATATATATATATATATAAAGTAGTAGTAAATATAGAAGGAAATGACTGGATCAGTCGACGACAGACCCGAAAAACTTAAGGAAATGATATGTTGGCAAAACGAATTTGAATCCTGCATAAAAGCTGATAGCATAAACCAGAAATAGGATAGGAGGAACAATGAGAAACCATAACCTGCACCGCTGATTATCCCTTGCTTAATTCCTGCCTTAATTGGAGCTTCTTCACATTTCTTACTGTAAATCTCATTCACTTTCTCTTTCGCACAGAATGAAGCAACTGTTCTTACATTTGCAATAGCATCACTCACAACTTGAGTGGCTTCTTCATATAGTTTCTGCATCATCATTGATTCATGTATGCACCTTTTCATTTCATCATTTTATTTTGTTAATTTATTTATTATCTAACAACTATCTAGTTCACCTTTGCATCAGCAGCACTAAAACCGCTTATGAACTTGACCTGAAGGTAACCATTGGCAGCCATAGAAGAAGAAGAGGCAAAACCATGACTAAATATTAGGTGCGGGTCAAGAAGAAGAAGAAGAATGAATGCATAAAAAGAATATTTATTTTTGGGTCAACTTGTAACCACCTCCTCCTCTGTCACAAGTCGGAATTTCCATCGACGCCGACGACGAAGGTAAGATGGTAAACGACGATCATGGTGTATGATTCCGGAGGTGTAACTTTGAAGGCCTTCCAATGGATAAAGAAGGATGGAGGAATCAACCGCACTTCCATAGAAACTATATATGGAAGTATAGCGGATCGTGACGGGTTTTAAAGGAGACGTCAAGAGCTGTGGGAATTGTTTGAAGAGCAGCTAAAATATAATTTAGAACAAGAAGAAGGAATTCTCACATTGCTAGTCTAATAGGAAAATGATATGAATATAATGGACTATTATTCATTTAATATTTGATGGACCTCTAACCTGGGCCTGTGCGGGCCTGGGTCGGTGCTAATTTGGGTTTCATTGATCTCAAGGTCAAGTAAAACAAATCTATTGCCTTATCAAGCAGCAGAGAACACTACACTTTCGGACCATTGTTTTGTGGAACATAAAGATTCTCCAGATCTGCACAGCAACTGCTATGAAACTTCAACGTCTAACTAGTTTTATTTTTTTGGATTTCAGTTCAAGAAAAAAACAGAAACCTGCAGTAACTATAACCAAAAATTTTATACCAATTCAAATCAAACTTGCAATGGTTTGGTTCAGTAACAGAACAGAAACGAAAGTCATAAACCAGTAACCTCCAATGTATTAGAATTAGAAAAGGAGTAAGAATTTCAGAAGACACTATTAGAAACAGAATAGTCAAGTGATCTACGAGGTTAACTGCAGGTCGAACTAATCTATCTTATACATGCAGTTCTTATACATTGACATGTTACTATGGATCAAATCTATCTTCATTAGGTTTGAATGAAGAACTCAACAATTAACTTCGTTTTTCGTTTGATTGTTGAATCTCAAGATGTGACCAAAAACAACATGAAGAAGAGTTGGATCATGAAACAATCTCAAAAAACTTCATTCTTATAGTATATTTCTTTCTATTTCTCGAGAGATTGTTTGGCTCATGAGGCAAAGGGTTTAGGGTTTATGTATCATTATGAAACAAAATCAGATGAAATGAAGGCTTAGGGATTTTAGATCCAAGTGATTCGATGAAGAAACATACCTACTCGAAGGTAGAACCAACAGCGATCGTCGATTCAGTTGAGGTGCTGTTCGGGCTTGGTGAAGTCAACAAACTTTGGTGCTTCAATATTCTCGTAGATCTCTTCATCATCTTCTCGGTCTTCCGAAATGAACAATCAGATTTGATATTCCCTGCAAAACAAAACAAAAGAATTAAAATTTGTTACGAAAGAAGATGGAGAAAAGTAATTGAAAGGAAGCATTCCCACATTGCTAGATTATAAAGGAAATGTTACGAATACAATGGATTAAAATTTAGCTTATAATTTGTAGGTTGAATAACATGGGCATGTTACCTAAGCCAAAATAATGTTGTGGTTGTTAAGAAATTATTTTAGTTAATGATTTTATTATTTTATGAGATTAGGAGTTATTTGTTCAATTAAATCTGAATAATTATATCAACAAGCTCATTAATAATTTAAATCAACTTATTTTATAAGACCAACTATTTTGAGAAAATTAATTTATATGAACATATGACATATCTCAACCAAGGTGGTAAAGATCAAATTCTCAATCATTATTATTGTATAAACAATTTTATTTTAAAAAACCTCACATTTCTTCCCAAAAATTGACCAGATCCATTTCTTTATTTCAGATCATTTTTATTATAAAACAATTAAAGTATATATTTATATATAAAAAAACAAACAAAAAAGTATAAATGGTGGCCGAAAAAACATCATTCATGTATCAAAAGTTATTATTATATGATAGAGCCTAAAATCTCAATTTTGGATCGGTCTTATCGTCGTCTAACGTATTCATTTGATATAAACAAATCATTCTAATAATAATGTGTAGATGCTCATAGTAATCGTCGTATAACGTATTCATTTGTTATAAACAAATCATTCTAATAATAATGTGTAGATGCTCATATAGAAATATTATAAACAATAATCATGATTCTATCGTTGTTAATTGAAATTTTGAATTATTATCTCAATCATTCTCATTCAGTGATGCTCTTAAGTGTGAATATGTGATATAAATATTTGTTTGTTTCCATGTGATGCCTTCCTTAACCTAAGTTTCCTCAACGAATGAATGAGAATCAATTAGGGCAAAGTTAATTGTGACTATATATGGGTTGAACTTATTTTAATTTATCCCAACTTCAAAATAATTTTATACTTTATGCTTAAAAACATTTTAAAATTTTATTTTGATTCATTGTATAAATTTATTATTTTATAAAAATAAATTTTATAATCTATTTTAAATGATATTTTATAGTTTAAAAAATTATATGAATCATCTTAAATTATAATAAAATTTTAAAAATTGTAAAAATAAAATAAACTAATTACTTATACTAATACTAATGTGATTATAATTTTAAAAAATAAAAATAAAAATATATTTTTAAAATTTTTATACTTTTAATTTATTTTAATATTTTATTTAGATATACTTTTCATTTGTAATAAAAAAACGTATTAATCGAGTCAAATAAACTTATGAATGGATTCAAAACATATTAAATATGTCAAAATATATTAAACGAGTTAATAACATATTAAACATGTTAAAACGTGTTAAATCAGTCTAAAACTTATTAAACAGATCAAATATATATTAATCGGGTCAAACCATGTTAAATAGATTAACCCATATTAAATGAGTCCAAAATATATTAAACGGGTCAAGTATATCTTAATCGAGTCAAACTTATAAAAAATGTTAATTAAGTAAAACAAATTAAAACATGTAAAACAATTTAAAAATATATTAAGAATGAGAAAACAAAAAATAAGTTATATTAAGGATGTGAACACAAAAAAATAATTTGAATAAATTTGAAAAATAAGGTTTTCATTTATTTAGTCCTAGATGTGATATCAATTGGTATAGTAATTTAATACGTAGGCAACCTGTCATTGGTGCGGTTCTAAATAAATCTTCAATCCAAAAATTCAACACAAAATTAAATACTGAAAACCTCATAAGTTGAGAACTACGTTCAGACCTGATTTCTATTTTTATGAGAATACGTAGGCATTCTGCCATGGATGCGGTCTTGAATAAATCTTTAATCCAAAAATTCAACACAAAATACAAAAAACTCCACAAGTTGAGAACTACGTTCGGACCCGATTTCTCCTTTTATGAGAATACGTAAGCAACTTGTTATGAGTGCGGTCCTAAATAAATCTTTAATCCAAAATTTGAACACAAAATTAAATACTGAAAACTCTACAAGTTGAGAACTACGTTCGGACCTAATTACTCTTTTTATGAGGATACGTAGACAACTTGTCATAGATACAGTTTTCTTTAATACAAAATTGAATATTGAAAACTCCACAAGTTGAGAACTACGACTAAGACCTGATGTATATGTTAATTAATATTAAAGACAACTTTTATTTTTAGTAAAATTAACACATAATTAAAAAGTCAATGTTGTTTCCTTAAACATGAATATAAGAATCTTCATCTATAATCAAATTTGTTTATTTTTTATTATACGTGTGTATATATAACAATAATATATACTTAATTAATTATAATATGTATACTTAGGGTAGTAAATACTGAGAGTTATCTTAAAAAAATATTAAAGTAATTAAATTCTCAATTATTACTTTTCCAAAATACGCCTTAAATTGAGGCGTAACTTTCGTTCCTATTACATTCGCAATCCATGCTTCGCCTCCAATTTCAACTAGAGAGAGGGAATAGACCGAGAGCGCCGCTTTGTTATCTCATCCTCTACTTGAAACCCTAATTCTCCTCCTATATGTAAAATTTACAACTTCATTAATCAAAATGCAACAATCAAACACCTAATTTTGTCTTTATTTAAGTACAATGTGTTAATACATAATCGTGTTTATTTATTGTGTCAAAACTGGACATCTTTATAATATTTGTTAGAAATAAAATTTGGCTATTTTCCTATAAATTGAAATTATTAAATATCCAAAAATTAATAAATCAATATATTTTATCAGCCATGTCATCAATAATGGTTTTCTTATTAAACATTAATAATGAATATAAATGAAAATACGTGTATTAATAACCCAATTGTTAGATTGAACTTGAGATTGATTATGAGCTCCAATTTGAATTTATAGAACAAAGTCAAAGAGTCCTCAATGACAACACTTAAAATTCAGAGTTGCATCAAGTGTGTACAGAACATTAAGGAAATACAAAGGAAACACCTTACATATAAAAATCTTAAATGGTTGTGGCATCTAATTCAAAAGGAATGTTTACTTCAACTTGCACTTTACTAGAGAACTAAAAAATGCAAATAAAACATGACAAATGAACTCAGAGTTTACGGGAATACCCATCAGAGGATGCAAACCGTGCTGCAAATGTCTTTGGCTTTACCTGGTCACCGTAAAGAGATAGTCCAATATTGAAGTCCAAAAAAGAACAAGCAAATGGTGGTCAAAAGAGAATATTCAACTATACAAACGAAATTCGTACAAATATGGGGAGTTATTCGAACAATAAAATTATTATGCGTCGGTTCAGTAATACAACTTTATTCTCAATATATAATATATATATATATAATGATGCTTAATTTTTAAAGTGTTCGGATTGCGGAGTCGAGAGTTGTGGTTAATTTGGATACTTAGGTCGGATTGTGGGTTGACCCGCCCATAAACTTAAAACGGTTAAAAATAAAATTTAAAACGCTAGAGGTTTATTTCGAAGTTGCAACCTAACAAAAGTACAAACTTTTTACCAACTAAGCTACTAAGACTTTATATTTTAAATTTAACACCAAAGTTGATGAACACGGGACGTTTTAACATTAATATAAGTTCAATTTTTTAACTAATTAATATATATACTGGAGTTCAACTTAAGTTAATCTTAATAAAATGTTGACCTCTTTAAAATAAAATAAAAACTTTACCACTAATCTCATTTATTTTCTTTCCCACAATGAAGGAATTGGAAAGACAGTATCAACTCCTAAAAACAAGAGCTCATATCCAAGCTCATGATATTGAAATCTGAATCGACCTGACCTTGAGAGGAGCCAAGTGCATTTTGCAGCTTAGAGTGTTTGCAATTAGTTGCCTATAGTTAATTTACATGCCATGAGAGCATTCATATCCTGGAAAGCTTCTTACAGGCTTTTATCCGTGTTCTCCCGGATCTCCTGCTCCTTCGTAAGTATGCCTGCAACACCGACCACCTGCATTTTGAATCTCACACCAGTTGAACATCCATCAATTGATTGCAAGTTTACCGAACTTGAATCACTTGGCCCTTCCTGACGCGAATTCTCCCATGCTCTTCCCCTCCACGCCTCCCAAAACTTAACCAAGAAATCATCGGGATCGGATTTTCCCCTCAAGACAAGCGTGATCACTGCCGAACTCAATCCTTGCACGTCCAACTTCCCTTCTGGAGTCGTAAAAACCTGGGCAAATGTATGAAAAAAATTCCGGAGGTGCAACTCTGAAGGCCTTAATATTCCCTTCTGGAGTTGTAACAATCTTAATATTCTATAGATCTGGAAAACTAACCATCTTAACTAAATTAGGTAAGTCGTTAGTCCTTCCATATATATAAGACTCTAGTCCCTAAAATTTGTTGATAGTGAAGGTAAAAAATGTCAAGTGCAATTATTATAATAAATAGTACAATTGTGTATGTGTGTTCAATATTTAGTCTGAACCGAATTCGAATAAACCGAATTCAAATTTTAATATTCGGTTCAATTTTTGAATTTGCTTAAAAACAATAAAAATTCCATAAATTCATATTAAGGAACTCGAATAACTCGAACCGAACTGATGAACACATATATGTACAATATCACTAGGTCATGAGTTAGATTTTATATCCCTAACTATTTTTAAAAAATGACACAAACCCTAAACAAACAACCTAGCTAATAAATAAATTTAACCTAGCTAATAAATAAATTTAGTCATAGTATTACATCAAAATTGGTTGTAATCAATATTAGATATTGGCCAGTTTGATATTAGATGAAATCAATATATCGAATATTACATGATGTATTAAATAAATTGGACTAATTAAAAATTGTAATGTCAAGGTAAGCATGCTTGCATTTTCCGCTTAATATTTTATTATTGTTTGACATTTAAGTTATTTCCTTAACAATAATTAGAGTTGGCCCGGTCAGCAAAGTTAGCTAGCCCTGCCCTTTAGTATGAAAGAGTTGCAAGGACCTTGTTAATTATTTCCTTAACGACTTACCTAATTTAATTAAGATTATTGAGTGAATAAATGATGTAAAAGATATTGGTAGTTAAATAAGATTGTTAGTTTACCGAAATTTAAAAGTTAAAACACTATGAGTTAAACTAAAATTAAAAATTGTTTATTTCAAATTCTAAAAGTAAAAAGACTTGGAGTTAAACTAAAATTAAGATTGTTTATTTTTAAATTTTTTTAGGTAAATATGATGAAGACGATCACAATGCTGTTTTAACCGCTAAAGTTTGTTGAGAGTTGAGATCATAAATATTAACAACTAAGGAGAGGACGACGATGAATATGATAACAATAATGGCAATAAGGATGAAGATACAAAATGACAACAATAAAAAAAAAAAAAAGACATAGATGTGAATTTGATTAATCTTCTTACCATAAAGACATTAAGTTAGTTATATAACTAATTTCATAGCTATATATTTTATTTGGACTTATTTTAACCAATTTTATCTTGTACTTATTGAGTTTTTCTCCACAAATGTAGTGTGACATGTGTAATGAAAAAAATGTATTTCTATTTAAACAATATAATAATATTTTCCATTAAATCCCTACAGGGCCAAACGTGTGAATTCAATCCAGTCAACACATATTCCATATTGAATTTCTAAGCCCACATAATTTGAACACCGAGTTTCTTTGAGCCAGGTTTTAATGGTCAATGATTCGTAACATTAATATACTTAGTAGTCTTGTTTGACTTTGAGTTATTAGAGATTATTTTAAATAATACTCTTCAAATCAATAACTTATTATATAACATATCATTTAAATAAATTTAATTATTATTTGAAAAACCTATATTTTTTTATTATATTTATAATGTTAATATATTTTTATTTAAATAACTTTAAATAATTTAATTTGTCATAACTTATATACATTAAACAAGGTTATTTAAATTAAATAAACGATCCCAGATCAAACAAAGCCTTAGACATCACCTAAGATAGAGTTGACAAATGCACTATTATATACTATTTTTAAATATTAAAATTGTTGTTAAAATGGTGTGAAATGTGTCTGTAGAAACAAAAATAGTATTACAATTAAAAAGGAACATAATTTATAGTTATTTGTTTATAAATGGTAACTTGTTTGATCATGGATTATTTTTAAATAATTTCATATCATTTTAATAATTAAATAATTCATTTTTTTAGTGAATTAAAATATAATTTCATTTATTTTAGTAAAATAAAATAAAAAAATTATAACTTTTTTTTTCCAAATAATCAAAGACGAAGGATCCTCATAAACTTCTTTGATCTAAGTTATTCAAGGTTTAAGTTATGTAATAAAAAGATTTAAAAGAAATTAATATATAGTAAGAAAATATTTAAATATTTGAATGGATAAATTAATTATTTTTAAAATGATTTAAATAACTTTTATCTAATTCCAATGTTTAGTAAAACAAAATATCCTAAAATAGTATTTATTATAGGAATATATTTCATAAATTATATATTTTGATTATTTTCTAATTCAATAAATAAATCACATGGCACACTCCGACGATTCCTTGCTAGTTGCTAGTAAGCGGTGGTTTCTTCTCTCTTGATGAGCGCGGGTCCCACCTCCAGAACTTTCCTTTATTTCAAATTCAACTATTTCAATTGAATAAAAAATTAAAATTTAATTTATTAAAAAATATATACAATTAATCAAAATCATAAATAAGTTGAAAATCCACACAATCCCATATATATATATATATATATATATATTTCAAATTCATTTAATAATTCACACAATCTGAGATTTTAATATTTATTCATTTGTACATTAATTAATTATTTATAATACTAAGTGAAGTAAAATAAATTGAGGAGGTTTTGTATCTTAAAAGACATAATTAAGGGGTCAATTAAAGACTTCTTCAAAGAAATATATTTGGAGGTTACGAGAGCTTTTAAGGGCATCTCCAACCCTACTACAAACTGGGTTTGCAGTAGCCCATTCTCCTCCAACCGGCCTCCAAATCCTCCGCCAAAATGAAGTTCCGGCATATTTAGAGGAAGAAGACGCCATATATGGCGGAAGACTGTTCATCCTGCATTTATCCAAAATATGTGAAAAGGCCCTTGTACTTTTTTATTTTAATTAAAATTTTCTTTAAGTTTTCTTTTATATTAAACATTTATTTAATTATATATATTTATAATCTTTTTGTATTTATTTATAATTTATTTAAGTATTTAATAATTTTATTTATTTATATTATAAATTTATAATTATAAATAATATTGATAAAAAAAATTTTATTTTATTATTTTTGTTTGTTTAAAATATTATTAAATTATATTTATGTGTATGAATTATTAATTTATATTATAAATTTATAATTATAAATAATATTGATAAAAGAATTTTTATTTTATAATTTTTGTTTGTTTAAAATATTATTAAATTATATTTATGTGTATGAATTATTAATTTATAAAAAAAAAATTCATAAACAAATGAAAAAAGATTGGGGTTAAATTTATAAAGTTGATAAATATATAGATAATATTAGTAAAGTTAAAAAGTTGGTGTAAAAAAGAATATTCTGAGAATATTTTTTTGAGTTTGGAAATGGGTTTTTGGGTTGGAGATGAATTACTGTTTGATTTGATGTTTACTGCATTTTGGAGATGAAAATGGGGTGAGGGTTGGAGATGGTCTAAGGATCCAACAAACGCAATTTCTTCTTCTTCCTTCTTTATCTCTCTCTAGGGCATCTTTCTATCAGCAATATGCCGTCATTCACAAAGGTTGTATGGGAGACTTTGCTAGAACCTGTAGTTCAAGATTCTCACAAGTGTTTTTTCAAATCCGATGTTGTAGCCGGTAATGAAGAGAGGGAGGATGTTAGATTAACGAAACATATATACATATCACCTGCTCTGTATGCGACTCCGCAGCCGACTCCGATTCCGGATTGTACCTCCGAACCGTCATCGCCTTCACCTTACATCGTTAACCATAAGAGACGCGGAGGTAAGGTGTTTTCTCTTCGTTCCGATGGTTCTGATGAGAAGAAATTGAAAACTAAGAATGATGCGGTTAATGTGCTCGAGGAATCAATGGGCTGTAAATGGGTTTATTTATCTATCTATCATCTGGAATTCCTTAGAGACAGAAACCTAGCTTTGCTGTCCACTTCGGAAGATTCGGTCCTCCGGATATCAAAGACACATTCCCTACCTTCTCTTTTCTTTTTATTTTTACTGCTAATTTGGGGATTCCTCATCATATCTATTCCTCCTCATCATTTGTTTTTCAATAGGAACATCTGCGGACGATTTGTTTCCTCTATTCGACAAGTATGGCAACGTTGTAGACGTTTTTATTCCTAGAGATCGAAGGTTCGTTTACCCTCTGCTCCGTTTCTTCACCTTTTAATAGATACATTTTTGTGAATTATTCCCAAAGATCGAAGCGATTCTTTTTTTGTCTGTAGAAGAAATGTCATCTCCCTCCATTACTACTGCTATTTTATTCTAATTAGGTTTTCAAGTATTTGTGTATGCATACCCTAGTGTGTATATATATCTATCTCACTTGAGCACATGCTAAGACATACATATTATCATACTTGAAAACATTTTTCAGAAAATTACATTTCTTATTTTAAATGGGGTTTTGCTTATATTGTCTTCCGACAGGATTGGAGATTCGCGTGGCTTTGCATTTGTTAGATACAAATATGCTGACGAGGCCCAGAAAGCAGTTGAGAAGCTTGATGGTGATTTTCTGTAATCATTCCACATTTCATGTTAATATTCATTCTTGATAGTATCAGTTTGTATCTATTTTATTCTTTCAGGAAGGAAGGGTTGTTGATGGAAGAGAGATATTGGTCCAGTTTGCCAAGTATGGTCCAAATGCTGAAAGAATGTGAGTGCCTCTTCTTTTATTTGAAAAATGGTATGTTCCACTATAGTAGTTAGTCATCATGACATTTGGCTTCCAGTTCCCACGATTTAATGCAAGATTCATCCTTTGTCTACCTCCTAAATTCTTTGTTTGTGTGATCAGTCTTAATCATATCAAACATGTGAGTTATTTGAGGCTGCAGTTTTTTTAACACAATTTTGTTAAGTAATCCGTGTATTGAAACATCTAAGCAAGCACAGTCGTATGTGATTATTCATTTTTCTGTTTATTCAGTCAGAAAGGAAGGAAGGATAGAAGAACCATTATCAAGATCCCGAGGCATGTCAAGAAGCCGAAGCCCCCGTCCAAGGTCAGATACTTTTCTCTGCAAATGTAGATAAATCACTGTGTAAGTAGAAAGTGAGTTTTGGCATGTCATTTCTAACTTTTGAGCGATTTTTCTGAATGATCTTTGTTTAATGGTATATCCTTACATGAGGATCAGATGCTAATTGTGGACTGCTTTGATATATAGTCAGATTTATACTCTGCTGCTTATAAATGTTAATTTAGTACTTTGATTCGCTATTTAATGGATAATCTATATTTTCTATATTGTTCTTGTCTTGGAAAGTCTCTGGTTCTCTTCCTTTTTTGATCACTGGTTTGATCATCTGCTTGATTTGAATTCGATTGACTAATTTCATCAAATTTGTGGTTCATTTTACGAGGTGGATTGCCGAAGTGGCTTCCTTAGACTTGGCATGTCATTTCTTAAATTTGATAGAAATTTCTGAATGATCTTTGTTTAATGGTATATTCATACATGATGATCAAATGCTTATTATGCACTGCATTGATATATTATCAGATTTATACTCTGCTTATAAATGTTAATTTAGCACACAGATTTATTGGCTGATCTACATTTGCTATAACGTTCCTGTCTTGGAAGAAGTCTCTGGATCTGTTCCTTTTTTGCTCACTTGTTTGATTATTAATAGTATTTTTTTTCATTTTCTATCTACAGTAAGCTTCAGAGTGATGCCCTAAGAGAAGCTATTACTGAGATATCAATTGATGCTAAGGAGAAGAAGCGCAACTGCAATCTGAGAGTGGTGAGCTATCTCCATTTGAGCAAGACTTTCCACAGACGCCGCTCTTTTGAGAGCGTTGGTGGGAGACACCCTGGCTTTGATTCTTCATAATGCTGCAACTGAAGTTCCAGTTATGAATAGTCTGGAAAAACACTGGATGAGGTGAATGGAGAGATAGAGCTTCGGAATGTCTTCTTTAGGTATCCCCAAGGCCTAACACTGAAGTTCTAAGTTGTGTTTGTTTGACCATTCAACCAGGCAAGGTAACACAAAAAAGGAATCCAAATTAACTAACTATTGATGAGATGAGTCGATCCTGAGAAATAAATAAGAGGATCTCCATCCTTTGTCTCAACTGGTCTGTACAACTGCGGAGGGAGCAGCACATATGCATTTTAGGTTCTATTTAAGCCAAATGTTAAACACTTTTCTCTATATTCAACTTATTTTTTTTAAGTGATAAGTAATTCCCACATTGCTAGAGAAGAAGAAAAAGTTTATGTATATATTGGATTATAATTAAACATATAGCATGGACCTTATCATGGGCTTGTGAATTGGCTGTGTGTATTGGGCAGGTTTTAATGTGGAGTTTAATGGATTCCACCTAAAAGGGTGGGTGGTAATTCGGGTTTAGGATGAAATTTGAGTATCTCTTAAACTCAGTTATGACCTTCATTCCATTCATTGAAGGACTGGTGACCAGGGATGTACAGCACTGAAATATCATTGAAGGGTTGAGAGAGAAAAAACCTACAGTATATCCCCAGTGATTCGGAGGATATTGACATATATGTGTCATTATGAGTTATTGGGTGACATACGCTATATTTCAGGCCGTAGCAGCACTGAAATATCATTGAAGGGTTGAGAGAAAAAACCTACAGTATATCCCCAGGGATTCGGAGGATATTGACATATATGTGCGCACCTATGTGTTGCACGGAATAGGTTGTCTTATATGTCAATCGATGAATCTCTCCGGTATTTCATTCATTGTGTCTAATACAAGAAAAATCACTAAAAAAAATTACTTTACTTGAGAATTTCTGAAGACCAATACATGTCCCTATCAACCCTTTTGATTCATCTCTTTTGGGTATAAATAAACCCTTTGTGCTATTCGATTTTAAATATATTTCAATTCGAATAGCACAAAGGGTTTATTTATACCCACAAAAGAGGAGTCCAAATCATACACTTTAGAAGGACACTAACTACCTTTTGGACATAGTTGTTGATCCTAGAGGATCTATATTGCAATATTTTTGGGCATATAGGCTTTTCCCGCTCGGTCTTAGAGATATTTTTCTCAATAAATGACCTAAGGAAGAATAGACAAACTCCAGTTTATTTCTTATCGGTTTTTTTATTTTGTTATTAGGGAGAATGGGAAAATTTCGGGGAAGGTTATTATCATAAAATTGTTTTTGGCAACGGTTGATTTAACGTTTATAAAAGAGGCGTTTCTGGTTTTATCTACACTTCGGTATTTTATAACTTTCTTATTATATTGGAAGCGTGTCCAGTAGTTTGTGAATTCGGTATTCTACATCGGTTTTATGAAGAATTAACGTACATAATAACACAAACTTCAACTTTTTTTTAACTAGTGATATTATTGATATATCATTCTTTTTCTCCATTCCCTCCCTTTTCGCTCCTATTAATATTTTATGTAATTTTATTATTCAAATTTTATTTTGTTTTTAAATAATTCAACTAAACTTCAAATCTATGCATTAAAAACAAGCTCTTTTTTAAAGAGAGTGAAGGAGACTAGACGCCTATAGCTAGCCCTGCACCATAGCTCAATCCTTCAACCTACTTCATTTATGCAAAAGCTAAGGGTGTTGTTTGGTTTCTGTTATTTAATAAAAACTAGCCTTCTTTCGGTTTTTAGTAATTTAATTAACTGAAAAAAAACTTTAACATTATTTTCAGTCTCTAATTCATCAAATCACACTATTCATATCTTAAAATACTAAAATAATCATTATTTAAAATTATTAATTTTATTTTATTTATATATTAAATGTATGTTTATATATCAAACCATGTCCACTCCATCTCCAAATAAAACTGTGTGCTAATAAGTATTAAACGGCTTATTAACGCCAAATCAAACGAGGCTTTAAATATAATAATAAAAATAATAATGTTAAAAATAATATAATTGCCTGTAGCACGGATCTGAGTCAGTAAATAATGTCTCGTCGTGTCACGTGACTCAACTGTTACATGCCTAGCAAGAATATTAATAAATATAATCAATTAATTATATTTATTAAAGATTATGGCAGTTAGGTGAGACCTTCTCTACTCTCTCATCTCCCAAAGTTATTTTAATCTTTATAAAAATTATTTTTTAATTAATTATTTCTAATCAATTACATTATTTGTTTCATTAACCAAAATATTTAAATATTATATATTTAAAATTATTATTTTTTATTTTATTTTTATATATTAATATCTTTTAAGTATTTTTACTAAAAATAATCATTATCTTTTTAAAACCATCTTCCATCATTTAATTTTACTCTCTTAAATTAAAAAAAAAACATAACCGAACAAGTCCATAATGAAAAATGAAATAAAATAAATTCTAATTTAGTAAGTAAATGGAAGTCATAATATAATAATCTTCATCATTAAAATTTGGAAAACAGACAAGTAAAAAAAAGTATATAAATAAAGTGATGATATGAACTTTGTCTGCCGCTTGCTGAACCTTCAAACTTCCCTTTTGCTATTTTTGAAGGCTTGTAGCTTACTTATGGAAGGTGACCAATCTGTAAGAAGTAGATTGATAGAAGAAAAAGATATGGTCACAAAGATTAAATAAATAACCCTCTAATACACTTAATAATTTAATTATGTTAAATTTGTACATTTGTGCTTATCCATTTATTTATAAAAGTTATTATTTATAAGGCCAAAAATCCTTTGAAGTTAGTTTCATTCGATTTCGAGGATTAAGACCATGGATTTTTTGGAGTGATGTTAAAAAAATATTAATGCATTTAGTACGAAAAATGAGAAGTTTATAGACATTTAATAAAAATGGCCCTTTAATATTTTACCCTTTTGGGGGCACACGTTAAAATTATGATCATGGAGAAGTTTATATACTACATTTGAGCATATATGGAGGGTTGTAAAGCTCTGCGCCAGAAACTGCTCAGGCTACTCTCACTATTTGACTCGCTTTTTCTCATATCTATGTTGTAAGAATGAAATTTCTTGTATTATTTTAAAAATGGACTGGGAAGTAATAATCAAATTTTTTTAACTTGGAAAGCATTTGAGCTTGGAAAGTTTTTCAGATGTTGAATTCTTAAATTTGAATGGTGGAAGGTGGATTACTTCCCAGTCCATGCAATAGAAGATAAGTACGTCATTATATATTAACTTGGAAAGCATTTGAGCTTGAGATAATAAAAATGGCCCTTGTATTGTGTTAAATTAAATCTATGTTGTAACACAATCATTCATCATTCGTTATTTTCATTCATTTTTATATATTAAATGTTGCTTTTGTCTGTATTATTATGTTTTAAAACTTCAAAGAAGTTTGATTTATTTGAAAAAAAGCTAAATTATTATATGAGTTATAGTAAATATTAATATTGAGAAATGATTGGGAGAAAGATTTATAAAGGAAATGACGATCAATTTATTGGACGAAAAATAATAAAATTTCTCTTTCATCTTTCTCTTCAACTTTTTTTTTTAACTAGTGATATTATTGATATATCATTCTTTTTCTCCATTCCCTCCCTTTTCGCTCCTATTAATATTTTATGTAATTTTATTATTCAAATTTTATTTTGTTTTTAAATAATTCAACTAAACTCCAAATCTATGCATTAAAAATAAGCTCTTTTTTAAAGAGAGTGAAGCAGACTAGACGCCTATAGCTAGCCCTGCACCATAGCTCAATCCTTCAACCTACTTCATTTATGCAAAAGCTAAGGGTGTTGTTTGGTTTCTGTTATTTAATAAAAACTAGCCTTCTTTCGGTTTTTAGTAATTTAATTAACTGAAAAAAAACTTAAACATTATTTTCAGTCTCTAATTCATCAAATCATTATTTAAAATTATTAATTTTATTTTATTTATATATTAAATGTATGTTTATATATCAAACCATGTCCACTCCATCTATAAATAAAACTGTGTGCTAATAAGTATACTATATTTTTTTGGTATACATCTAACAAATAGTTTATATATATATTTAAAATATATAGATTGAGAATGATTATAATTGTTAATTGATCAATGCAATTGTTAATTTTAGTTGATGCTTATCCATTTGTTTGGAAAGGTTACATACATTACATTTAAAGAAAACCTCAAAATACATGCAATAAATAACATTTTAAGTAAAAATAGGTAAATTGTATTATTATATATAAATAAAATTAAAATTAATAATTTTAAATAATTATTATTTTAGTATTTTAGGATATGAATAGTGTGTTTTGATGAGTTAGAGGGACTGAAAATGATGTTTAAATTTTTGTTGAGTTATTTAAATTATTCAACAAAATCCGAAAGAGTCTAGTAGTTTTTATTAAATAACGGAAATCAAACAAGAACTTAGCTTTTGCATAAGTGAGGTAGGTTGAAGGAGGACTATGGTGCAGGGCGTGTAGGCGGTCTGACTGGGGAAAGCGACAGGGATAGCTATCTCTAGTCTCCTTTACTGTCTTTATATAAAAGAGCTTGTTTTTAATATATAAATAATGAATGAAAATGTCGAATGACTATAGTCTAGTTATCGAAGTAGGGTGAAAATAAATTATAGACACTTAAAGCAATAGGCAAAGTTCACATCATCACTTTATTTATTTACTTTTTTATCTTTCCTTTTTTCAAAATTTAATGATGAAGATTTTTATATTATGACTTTGATATATTTACAAATTGGAATTTTCTTTTTATTATTATTATTATTATTATTATTATTATTATTATTATTATTATTTTTATGAGATTTTTATCATATTTTTGAAACTTGTTCACTTTTTATTATAGGTAGAAAATAAAAAGAAAGTGAACTTCAAAGATTGAAAAGTGATAATATTTTGATAGAAGTGAAACGATAGCTTAGAGGGGTGCATCCCACATACAAGACATTTCTTACTGAGTCATCTTAGTGCTAGTAGTAGGTGATGATGATTAAAAATTATAATAATATATAAATAATTATTTGATTATATATATTTTAAGCAAGCTTAATAAATTCTAGTTGTTTAGGACTAGGTAAAAAAATTGTTTAGGACTAGGTAAAAAAAAGCTATGACTAAATAAACTATGTAATTTTTCTTTTCATATTCACACAAATTTTTTTAATATAATAATAAAAAGTTAATATTCAACCAATTAACTGTTATAATATTAATTAAAATAAAATTTATATTTAAAAAAAGTTGTATATTATTAATAAAAATATACTTTAATTTACTATATAAATTAATTAAATTATTTGAAAAGTTTTTGATCATAACTTAATAAATTGATTTTCATTAATATATGAATTTCTAAAAATGCCTTTATTTTTATTTTGTTAAATACGGTTATACCATATTTCAAAACTAAAAATTCATTCATTATATTAAAAAATATTGTTAGTATAAAATAAAATATTATTAATAAAATAATTTTTGAAATTAGAATGATATAATTATAATTTAGTTTAAAAAATGAATTATATAGATACAAGTTGTATTAATTAATAATAATAATATCATTAATTTATAGAATTAATTATAAATATTATTTATCAATGTAATTAAATTTTAATAACCTAATATGTTTTTGATAATATATATATATATATGTTAAACAATAAAACCAAAACCAAACAAGGCCTAACATTTATTAAATAAACCCAGTCTCTATCCATCGGCCACCAAACCGTCACCACCCACAATCATTCTCTCATTCTCTCACAGCTGAAGTTGAAGCATTCTCTCATTCTCTTGGCTGAAGTTGA
>NW_025919642.1:0-33209 GCF_907164915.1 Impatiens glandulifera | reverse complement strand
CATAAAACCTCATGAAACCTCCACCTTAGAAACCGAGTCAAAACCTGAACCACCAATTAAGACCGAACAGTCTAGTGAACCGGCTAGAGAACTAACCGAGGAAGAAAATGCCCGACTCCAGTATAAAATGGCCGCATATAAGAGATCTAGTGATATGGTAAAGAAAATGTGTAGTCATTACAGACATCCCTTTTGCATGTTCGGCTTAGGATACACAAATGATAGCTCCAAAGACCAAAAACCCGTAGAGAAAGTAAGGTTTACAAGGAGTCACCTTCCTCTTATAAGATTCACTAAAAGCTCCATGACCGCTGAAGAAGAGTTGACCGCATACTATAAGGAAGAAAAACTAAACTACAACTATGTTGGTCCAACCGACTCTGAGAAGTGGCTTGACCATGAGAAAAGAAAAGCCGACATTCTCAAAAATAGGAAAGCCAATCGTCAACCACATAGGTCAAAACAAAGATCACCCTCATTTAAGACCTTTGTCGAAGTACCGAGATACCCAAAACCGAGTGCCAAAAGGACTGTTAAGACCTTAGCAAAGAAGTCTGTTCAGTTTGTCAAGGTTTGGATACCCAAGGGACTAATCGCATGTGGACCCAAGTAAATGTGGGTACCAAATAGTTGTAAATATGTACATTTTGCAGGATCTAAAGAAACGGCTGGGAAACTCTGAATGGTACCTGGATAGTGGTTGCTCCATGCATATGACCGGGAACAGCAACTTGCTAACCGACATCAGAATAGAAAACCGGTGCACTAATCACTTTCGGTGATAATTCAAAAGGTAGAACTGTGGGCAAGGGTAAGATTGTCCATGGTAACTTAACTATTGATAACGTACTTTTAGTTGAAAACCTACGTTTTAACCTGCTTAGTATTAGTCAGATGTGTGATGCTAGATATACGGTAGAATTTCTTAAACATGCATGCTTAGTTAAGAATTCTCAAGGCATTGTACTTCTAACCGGAAATAGGTTAGGTAATATTTACAAAGTAGACTGGAAAACTAAAGTAGAATACCATATATGCATGATAGCTAAGACTGACCAAACCTGGCTGTGGCATAAGAGACTAAATAATCTGAACATGAAAACCTTAAACTATATTCGCGGTAAAAAGCTAGTAGAAAGTATTCCTGACATAGTATTTAACAAGGACAAGGTTTGTTCAGCATGTCAAATGGGTAAACAAACTAGGTCATCTTTTAAAAGTAATGGAAATATCCAATCTAGCCGATGCTTAGACCTTCTTCATATGGACTTATTTGGACCGATTCAGGTCGTTAGCCTAGGAGGTATGCTTTACACCATGGTAGTTATTGATGATTATTCCAGATTTACATGGGTAATATTTCTACCATCTAAACGTGAAACCGCATCGAACCTGATTACTCTTCTTAAACGCTTGCAAAATGAAAAATCAACTCGTATTAATAGCATTAGAAGTGATAGAGGTACCGAATTTACTAATAGTACCTTAACCGCATATCTTGATGAATCCGGCATTAGACACGAGTTGTCTAGTGCTAGGACTCCTCAACAAAATGGCCTGGCCGAGAGAAGAAACCGGACTCTCAAGGAAGCCACAAGGTCCATGATAGCCGATTCCGGCATTGCTCAGAAATTTTGGGCTGAGGCTATCAACACTGCGTGTTATACACAAAACCGGTCTTTAATTAACAAGTTTCATAAAAAACACCGTATGAGGTTTACTTTAACAGAGTTCCCAAACTTAAGTACCTCAGGATTTTTGGTTGTAAATGCTATATACATATAAATGGTAAAAACCAACTCTCTGTTTTTGATACAAAAACCGATACCGGGATCATGCTAGGTTACTCAGCAGTGAGTAAGGCATATAGAGTATATAACAATAGAACTTTAACCATGGAGGAAACACTTCACGTTGTTTTCGATGAATCGGTTGAAAGTAATACTGCATCATGCTTTGATCTACACAACAGATTGGAAAATAACAATATCCATTTTGACAGTGAAGATGAGACTCCGGTCTTCAGGCGGTTTGTCCATGACCAAATGGGTAACATTGAAACCCAGCCGGATCAAGCTGTCCCACGACAGGAAGCTGACACTTCGGTCCAAACCGAGGAAGTCGGTCGGTCTGACAATCCTGTTCAGCCTACCGACATGTCTAGCCTTGATCAAGAAAACGGTAATTTGGTAGACACCCCTGAACTGAACCTCAGAAGAAACACTAAACATCCTCCTGAGCAAATTATAGGTGACCCTTCAGAACCTGTTCGAACTAGGCGTCAACTTCTGGAGGAATACTTTAATTCCGCCTTCATATCCCAGATTGAGCCGAAAAGAATAGATGAAGCATTGTCAGATCCGGATTGGATCTTGGGAATGCAAGAAGAACTAAATCAGTTCGAGAGTAGTAAAGTCTGGTACCTAGTCCCTAGACCGAAAGAACAACCGGTCATAGGAACAAGATGGGTATTCAAAAACAAACTCAATGAGGACGGTTTGGTCACGAGGAACAAAGCCAGATTAGTGGCACAAGGTTACAAACAGGAAGAAGGCATTGATTTTGAAGAATCATTTGCCCCTGTAGCTAGGATTGAAGCCATTAGGATTTTTCTAGCCTTTGCTGCTTTAAAAAACTTTAAGGTTTTTCAAATGGATGTTAAAAGTGCATTCCTAAATGGTGAATTACGTGAAGAAGTGTATGTTGAACAACCACCCGGTTTCAAAGGTGCTGAGTTCCCAAACCATGTATACCGGTTAAACAAAGCTTTATACGGTCTAAAGCAAGCACCTAGAGCCTGGTATGATACACTAACCGCATTTCTTTTACAACATGACTTCACCATCGGTTCGGTGGATAAAACGTTGTTTAAATTTGAAAAGAAGGAACATATCCTACTTGTTCAAATCTATGTAGATGATATCATTTTCGGTTCAACCGATCCTAAACTATGTGATAAATTTTCAAAAATGATGACTAATAAGTTTGAAATGAGTATGATGGGAGAATTGAGTTTCTTCCTAGGTCTTCAGGTTAAACAACTCAAAGAAGGAACATTCATAAGCCAACCCAAGTACACCAAGGAGCTTCTAAAGAAGTTTGGGATGGACACTTGCTCCTCAGCGGCTACTCCAATGAGCTCATCGGTTAAATTGGACAAGGATGATGAGGGCCAATCGGTAGACCAGATCGCTTACCGGGGCATTATCGGTTCTCTCCTATACCTGACAGCGAGTAGACCGGACATTCTTTTTGCGGTCGGTGTGTGTGGGAGATTCCAAGCAAATCCAAAGGAATCCCATTACACAGCCGCAAAGAGAATATTGAAGTACCTAAAAGGCACACCTGATGTCGGTCTGTGGTATCCAAAGGATTCGTCCTTTAACCTAACGAGTTATTCGGATGCAGACTATGCAGGGTGTAAGATTGACAGGAAAAGTACAAGCGTTACGTGTCAATTCTTAGGTGACCGACTTGTTTCATGGCATAGCAAGAAACAAACATCGGTGGCCACATCAACCACAGAGGCTGAATACTTGGCGGCCGGAAGTTGTTGTTCACAACTCCTCTGGATCCAACAACAACTGAAGGACTTCGGTGTCATAGCCGAAGAGTCCCCGATCTTTTGTGACAATACGAGTGCTATAGCAATCACTTACAACCCGGTTCTCCACTCCAGAACCAAGCATATTGATATAAGGCACCACTTCATCCGGGAACATGTCACGCTAAAGCATATCCGGCTGGAATACGTACTGATTGATCAACAAGTAGCCGATATCTTCACGAAGCCTCTACAGGAAGCTAAGTTCTCTCAATTTAGACTCACTCTCGGCTTAACCGACATTAGCCAGATCCTTCCTAAGGATGCTTAAAGGGAAACCGGTTCAAACAGACAAAACCGGTAGTTCTTCATAAATTGTTGAACTTCAAATTTTCAGGGTATCTGTGGAAGAACCGCCCAGTCTATCAGATAGATTAAACCGACCGGTTACTTGGTGCATGCACCAAATAACCGCATCGGGATGAACAACTGATAACTGATCGGTTCGGAAACAGGTTATCTCAGATTATTTGAATTTCAAACAGAAGTGGAATAATTATCTGTGTTTAAAGATATCTGTTCTGAAACATTGCCCTTTCAGAGTAAACTGGTCACGCCTAAAAAGACGTGAAGATCTGATGATATCTTTCACAGTCCAGGCCTATGACCAACACCCTAGACTGCAAACATACCTATTTCATGCAAAACTCCTTTATCCTGCAGTTAATAGATATCACCTTCTGTTATACCTGGACAATAGGATAGCCCCCCAACTAATATTTAAGTGAAGCAATCACTAACCAAAATACTCACAAAACAAAAACTCATCCTCTCACTAAGGCAAAAATGTCTCAATTTCTTCAAGTTGATTTTCAATCCTGGTCAAGCACCGAGCATTACGACATATATAGAATGATCAAATCTTTGGAAGATACTGGTCTTCAGTACTTCCTGGACGATAAGCACACCGTATACCCTGAGTCAATCCCGGAGTTCTTCTACAACGCCAGGGTGTTCAGGGCTACCCCCCATTTCGATACCCACATCCAATCTAAGGTGGGGGGTATCATCTTCGACTTCACCGAGAAGGACTTTGCGCGGTGCTTTAGCCTGCCAAAGCAAGGGTTGACAGACCTCGACGTTCCGGCCAACATAAAGGCCGAGGTCTCTCTCACACTTGCCCGGTCTGCCGAACCGGTTGACCATCATGGTACTAAATCACACCTGAGGGCTGAATATCAGCTCCTCAACGATGTGATCGGTAGGAGCATCTTTTAAAGAGATGTCACCAACACCTACTATACCGCGACCTTCAATATGATGGCGGCTATCGTCACCGGTACACCGGTGAACTGGTCAAGGGTGCTGTTTGACGTCCTCATCTGGACGGTTGACATCCGATCAGTCGGCCTCATCCCCCAACTAAGCTGCCTTCTAGTTGAGCTTGGTGTTCCGACCTGTCCAAGCGAAGGTCTGAACCAGGCCCAAGTGCTCACAAAAGAGATAACCGACTCATTCTATGAGCGGTTTGTGAGGGCTTGGAGGAGGAGGAACCGCCGCAATAACCCTGTCGGTGAGGTCAACTCCCACGCACACTGAGATACTCCTTCCTGCACCCGGTCATTCTGCAGCATGCACCGGGTGTATCCTTATTCAACTTACCCACTATCGATTCGACTTGACTCATGTTTTCTTCTGTTTCATTTAAGTTCCCTTCGGTTTTATTCCTGTTACTTTTCAATTTTATCTAGTGCTTCTCTTAGTTCTAATCGGTTAGTTTATAATGTATTGGTGCAATCCTTTTACTAAAATAAGTAACTCCTAACTAACTAAATAATCAATGCCCAACTAACTTGGTTGCTTTTCAACAAATACCTACCTCGAGATCCACAAATGGTCAAAAAGCACACTCTTCCCAATGACCTTGGAAACATAAAAATTCTCTTCTCTAAAGAAGACAAAACTGCCATTCAATGCAAACATTTTCCCTCCAAAAACCGGTTCTATATAAAGAGAGCTTTCCTAATCAAAATAACACACCTCAAATCTTAAACTCTCTTTATCTACTATCAAAATCATGCCTAGCAGAACTCTAGGAAATTTTCTGAGCATCGATTTCGAATCATGTATGGAAGAGTGGGACGGAAATCATGGAAAGATGATCATGTTTGAATCTCTCATCGTCACTGGCCTTCGAACCTTTCTCGAAGAATCCGGTCCCATACTGATTGAGGATGTCAAGGCCTTCTTCAGAAGCGCTTGCATCAGGGGCAACTACATCGTCTCTACGGTGAGAGACCAAACTTTCTGGATTGATGAAGCCGAATTTGCCTCTATGTTTAACTTGCACACAGAAGGGTTTTCTGACTTTCCATCTCTGGAGGGAAGTGCAGCATATTATCACGCACTACTGTTCTCTGGAACCATTGTTCCGGTAGAAAACTATGGGCTAAAAACCAGCCTCGCTCGTCACACTCAACTCCTTCTTGAGATTGTGACCCGGTCTATCCTCTGTCAATCTCCAAATCAGCGGTACTCAAGGAACACTTACAACATGATGACCCATATTGTTGGCAAATCCACCATCAACTGGTCCGCGGTCATCTTTCAAAACTTGAAGAATATGGTGCTAACCAAGAAATGTCTCGGTTATGCACCTCACATCAATAAACTGATTCTCAAGTACCGGCCTGAGTTTGGACCGGGCACACCGGCATCCCCTTCAAACATCTTTGACGTGGATGCGGTGGAGGAAAGATTTCTAAAATGGTTATCATATAAGTTGTATTGTCTTCACACCGATCTATCCTTCGGTTTTCATTCTGTAATATCTTTTCAATACAATCCCATTTCAGTTTAAATAACCGGGTTATCTGAATATTTTTGAATATCTATCTAAGTAACCGGTTAACACTGTCAAAATAACCGCGTTCCTATCCAGTCTCAAAAGAGAACCGCTTAAACTCAAAAGATTGCAGAATTCTACTTATTCAAAATAACCGGTTAAATCTCGACAAGTCTCCGGTTAAATTAAGAAGACCGCAACATCAATCGGTTTCAAAAAGAGATTGCGTCATCCAAGACGAAAGCGGAAATTTTGGAGGGAAATCTCCCGCCCAAAACTCCCGCCCAAATCTCCCGCTCCTGGTTTACCGCCCACAGTTTGGCGCCTCTTCGATTACCGCCCATGGTTTCCCGCCCACGGTTTGGCGCCCTTTCGGCTTGGAGGGAAATCTCCCGCCCATTGTTGATGGGACGGTTGGGTTTCCAAACCGCACCTATAAAAGGGGCTCTCGGCCATTTCCTTTCACTCTTACGCGAAACTGCTTTCTCTCTCTAAGCTCTCAAACTCTCTCAAGTGGTTATCTTCTCTTGTATTCTTCAGACTTTCTCAACTCTAAGATGGGGCGCAACTCGGTTCTGTTCAAACATATGACTCAAGTGGATTTCGAGGAAATCCGACAGAAGGGAACGCCTGCGGCAGTAGAAGTTATGAACCGGGTAGCCGAGGCCGGACTAGAGTACTTTCTCGGCGGTCCCCACATTCTATATAGAGATGCGGTTGAAGAATTTTTCAACACCACAACTCTCTCTGACGACAAGATCATCGCGACTGTAGGCGGTACTGAATTCGAGCTAACCAAGGAATCGGTTGCAGAGAGCCTGCGCCTTCCAACAGCCGGCCAAGATGCAACGGTGGATATAGAGCTAAAAACGTTCGAGGCGGCTTGCCAGATACTCTCAGCGACTAAGGAGCCGATACAAGTATCCGGTAACAAAGCGACATTGCGACCGGAGTACATACCGATTTGTGATATCTTCACAAAGGCGGTTCAGGCAAGAGGAGGAAACTACAATTCCCTCACCAAGGACAAAATCAGAATGCTAGTCGGCATGATAGAAGGCACAAAAGTGAACTGGGCGAAGGAAGTGTTCCACAACTTGAAGGAAATGGTGAAACCGGACTCAACCCGATCATGGGGATACACCATCCCTCTTGGTAAAATCTTTCTTCACCACAACATCAACACCGGTCCTGGTGTCCTTATCTCTTCCGGAAGGTTAATCAGATCCAAACAATTCCTGGAAAGGAGTAAGCCAGCCCCCGGTTCCACAGGTGGCCGAAAGAAGACGCCCACAACGAAATCGGCTCCGGCGAAAGAAAAGGCCGAAAGCAAAGGCAAGGAGAAGATAGTCTTCTCGGAACCGCCATCACAAACAGAAGAGGAAGAGTCGGCTTCCACATCTGAACGAATTGAATCAGAGAAGACCGATGACGAAAGACCGAATGATGAAGAGCATTCGGGCCCAAGTCCTGATAACACCGGTACGGGCGCAAATTCTGAAACCGCAGAGGGCGGTGAAGAAGACAGTGAAGAGGAGGAGGAGGACGAACAGGCAAAGGCCGACTCTATAGCGAGCCAAATCCTAGAAGTTATTGCACGGCGAGCTGACAAGGTTGGCGAGATATACCGGGAATGGCACGAGCACCGGTTCAGCAAACGTTATAGACATATTTTACCAGGCTTAACCGACGAAGAGTGTTTCCAAAGGCTGAAGGAAATAGAGGACATAGTCATGAACCTCACAAACTCGGAAACTATTCACGATGCGTTGGGTCGAACTAACCTCCTAAGACCACGAGCTCAGCTACAAAAGCTAACCGTACGGATCCGGAAGATTAAGGAACGGTACGAGGAAACATCGGAGGATACCTTAACGCCTTTGGTGTTATAAAGGCTTGAGAAAGCGAGAGGAGAACTCGTTGAAGAAGTACAGCGGCTGGAGGTGATGTACAGACAAAGAGAAATACCGCACTATTCAATTCCTCAGATCGATAAGAGTCCAACTCTCGGTCCAACACCTCCATGGGCGAATCCGGCAACAAATGAAACCGATGAAAGGGCGGAGCCTCCCATCACCGAGCAACCTCCACATAAACAACCAGGAGTCTCCGAACCGGGCATTACAAAGGAATGGGTGAAGAGCCTTCTCTAGGAATTTGCAGACTCCACGGTTCACCCGCTAGAGGAGAGGATGGAGAAAACCGTGAGCTCGGCACTCCGGTTCGCCAACAATACGAGGAATAAGCTCGTAATGACAGATAACCGGTTCTCACAAATCGACGCTGACTACCGGGAAGAAGCAGTTCTGCGCGACAACCATCTTAAGCGAACTGCGACCTTGGAAGAAGAAAACTCAGGAATAAAGAATGACTTCGATCGGTTTAAAAGAGAGACCGAACAAAGGCTAAGAGAGGTCATTGAGGATCTGGTCGGCAAGGCTTCGGAACTGGAAAGAAAGAATGCGGGTTTTGAAGACCGCAACGACAAACTCGAGGCCGATCTCAAAGCGCTAACCTCACAAGTTGACGAATTACTCAAGGCAAAGTTGAGTACGGATGCCGCGGTTGTGGATGCAAATGCCCGGGCGGCTCAGGAAGTCCAGGACGCGCTGGACAACGAAGCGAGAAAGGAGAAGGAGCCTCCGCAACTCACCGAAGAAGAAAGAGCCGAGCGAGAACGGAGGACAGCGGTTAAGTTTCCGGGTCTTGCAAAGTCGATAGTCGTTTAAGCTGCGAAAGATGCAGAGCGGTTAGATAGGGAAAGACAAAGGCTCGAAGGTTTTGCAGCCGCTAACAAAAAGAAAAAGGAGGTCCCTTCTTCTTCAGTTCCGGCAAAGCGGAAAAGGGAATCCTCAAAGAAAGCACAAGTGGCCGAGCTGCTGAATGAGGTCACTGACACGGTTATTGAGAGTCTACCGGATCAGGCTGCTCACGTCGAAGAAGAAGTTGAAGAGCACCTACAGCGGCGGACTACAAGACAACGAGTCTCCGAACCGGCCAGTCAACCGCAACCGATTAAAAGAAAACGGAACAAGAATTTGATGGCCAGCTACGACTTCTCGGACTCGAAATAGGGGCTCGCTTTCTCTTAACTATGCTTATCTTAGTATTTCTATACATCATTTTATATTTTCGGTTATCTATATATATAAAGTTATTTTTAAAACCGGCCTATACTTGCATTTTTACATGGTTTTGATAATTTTAAATAAAATAATCAAAAAGGGAGAAATTGATAATATAAAAGATAAGACTTCTCCGAAAATTTTTCTCAAAATTTTTCCAATGTTTTTTGAAAAACTATCCCAAGTCAGTTTCAAAAATCCGGTCAAAATAAAGAACCGGCCTACGTTTGCAAACTTACATTGTTTTGATAATTTTAAATAAAATAATCAAAAAGGGAGAAATTGTTAGATAAAATTAGACCGGTTCACAGAACTTAACATAAATAAACCTTCCATGCAGGAACAAGGAACCGGACCGGTCAAACAATTAAACCGGCTAAGAAGACTAGCCGGTCAAGCTACTATACCGACAAGAACAGTTGGAAAATGACCGCTCAAGGAAAGAATCGGCCAAAGGTTAAAACCGGAAACATCAAACAGCCGATCAGCCACAAGGCAGAGGAATAACCGAAAGCTGTCAGGTTAAACCACTCACACCGGAAGTCATCCGGTTATGTCGAATGACCGACCAGTACAAGAAGACAATCCGGGTATCTGTTGAGAATGATACCAAAGGAACAGACTGAACACTTCCATATCCATACAAGTCTGAGGAAAGTCTGCAGGCTGCAGAAGACAGTCCTACAGGATCTTTCCACTTCGGGATTAGTCAGAAAGGAAATCTTCCAAGTACAGACAACTGTTTAACAGACAGTGTCCACATTGAGTATAAGACAAACCTAGCAGGTTTGTCTTACACACCGGAAGAACAGACTGCCAAGTCTGTGAGATTGACCGACAGGTCTGAGACCGCCAGGTCTGAAAAGATGACCGCAGGGTCTGAATCACTGAATCACTGAACCTCTGCTCAGCCAATCAGATTTAAGGAATTGAAATATGACCGTTGGCATATTTCACCTATAAAGGGGGCAGTTGAAGAAGAGTAAATGCGGGACAACAAGAAATTCTAAGAGCATTTAATTTACAAGTGAAAACAGTGTGTTCTAGAGAAAGCCTAAGTGCAAAAGTTGAAGTGTTTATTTTACCATTTCGGTGTAAATTGTAAGAGTGTTATCGAGCAGGAAATAAGTCTCGATCGGATTGTACTTGTATTCCTTAGTGAATATCCTTCTCGCGGTTTCGAGAGGAAGGGGTGACGTAGGAGTTTTATCTCCGAACATCCATAAAATCTGTCTTTCTATTTACTTTATGCCGGTTCCTTTTCTTAACCGATTTGTACTAAATTACCGACACCGCTCCAACCTGCTTAACTCTATTCAAACCGACTCACCAGGTTACCGAAACCGACCCATCAATTTTTTAATCCTTCATTATCCGAAACTGGTTCTGCCTATCACTAGTGTGTTGCTTCAACCTGAAACAAACCTCTTCCGCGCTTGAACCTAGTTAAGGGTTTGTGACAGTTTTTGTAGTATTGAAACCCCGGTGTTAATCTCTAACCGGATTAATCACCACCCTTTGAGTGAGACGCGCTAAACCGGCCCAACCCCGGTCCTCTAGCCGCGACCTATATCCTTACACTTATAAATGTTTATCATTAAAATCTCATTTATACGTACTTAAGTATAATTATTTATATTTATAATATTAATTATTAAATAATATTATAAATATAATAAATAAATAAACTGAACGTATAAACTAAATTAAACATTCACAAATTTAACGATGAAATAAATTAAAATTGATGACTTATATGCATATTTTTTATTTTGGATTATGAACTTGGATGGTTTTTCTATTTTTTTGTTAGTTTCGAATAGTTTCTGATGGAGTTTTTGTCTCTTTTGTGTGTTAAGAATGCTTTTTCAGTTCTTTTGATTTGATGCACTTTTTGGTTTAGTAGTAATCATAGAACAATAATAAATAGTACTCCAACTTCCTTCACCAATTCATTTATCGTTATTCTTATAAATGTCAAGAAAGAAGAATAAAAAAAAATATGAGAAGCGAGTTTTGTATTTTGTGTTTTTGGGAGCTTATGTAAATTCATTTATCGTTATTTTTAAATGACATCAATTAACGACATATGTAATCTCTTTGGTATAGATATTATAGTTCAATTAGAGAGAATAAGATAAGTTTAAAATTTTTTATCAAAAAAATTAATTTCTTGAAAAACAAGAGGAATTTAATAGTTATTTTTTAATTTTTTTCATTTATTATTAGTAATAAATGAAACACCATGAAGTCTATTATTAATTTCTTGAAAAACAAGAGGAATTTAATAGTATATTTTCTAATTAAGTATATTATTAAATATTTTATAAATTTAACAAATAAGTTTATATATACATATATAATTAATATTTTTTTTTGAGATTTTGCATAAGTGACAGATCAAAAATTAATGCCTATACATAGAGTGAAGATAGGTTTAATTAAAAAAATAAAACAAATCAAATCCACATAAAATCAGATGTCAATCCAAATCCACATAAATGCACTTTGCAAAGTGCAGCTTTGCATAAGGACCCGTATGAAATGTAATCATTTTTTATATATATATTTTTTTAATAATTATTATTATTTACATAATTAATTACCCTTTGTCTCTCATATATAATCCAACAATTTAACCCTTTAATCACACATATTTTTTACAAATTATTTAATTAGTCACCTTTAATTTAAATTGATTGAAGATTTTCTCATTTTTAGTTTAGGGTTTATAATTTTTTTTATATATAATTGAATTGTGTATAAGAAAAAATATTATCAATATCAAAATAAATTCAAATTAATAAAAAAATATTACATTTGCTAAAAATGTTTAATTTTTTAAATCACAATCTATTACACAAATAATAGTTTATATTTTTTAAACTTAAAAAAATTATATTTTGATTTTAAACATATAGTTGTTACTTAATATTAAATCTTAAATTAAGAAATATTAAATAAAATAATTCAAATTTTAAAATAAAAGTTTGTATAAAAAATAAAAAATTTAGATAAAAATTCAATTTCAAGTATGAGAAGTTCCTAATAGAAACCCTACACAAACAAAAAAGAGTGAATGATATTTTAAATTGAGTGATGGAAGAAGTGATATAAAGAGATTTGATATAATGGATAGATTTTTAGTTTTGTCAGCTCATTAAATGAGACCAAATGATAGTATAGCCTCATTCAACCAAATAAAAATAAGGGAATGTTTGGAAATTCACTAAGACATAATATATTAATGATATTTTATAAAAACTAGACTCTTTCAGATTTTGTTGAATAATTTAAATAACTCAACCAAAATTTAAACATCATTTTCAGTCCCTTTAACTCATAAAACACACTATTCATATCCTAAAAATACTAAAATAATCATTATTTAAAATTATTAATTTATATTTTATTTATATATAATAATATAATTTACCTATTTTTACTTAAAATGTTATTTATTGCATGTATTTTGAGGTTTTCTTTAAATGTAATTTATATAACCTTTCCAAACAAATGGATAAGCATCAACTAAAATTAACAATTGTATTGATCAATTAACAATTATAATCATTCTCAATATATTTATTTTAAATAAATTTATAAATTTATTTGTTAAATGTATATATATTGTCAATATCCACCCATACAATACAGAACTAAGGTTATTATGTACGTTAATTCAAAACATGTTTTAGGCTTTTCCCGCTCGGTCTTAACCAGTTGAATTCACATGTTTTCGATACGTTTAACACGTTTTTCATGTTTTTGGCATGTTTAACACGTTTTTAACACGTTTAACACGTTTTTGACACGTTTGACACGTTTTTGATACGTTTGACACGTTTTTGACACGTTTGACACGTTTTGACACGTTTTGACACGTTTTGACACGTTTTGACACGTTTTTTCACGTTTTGACACGTTTTTCACGTTTTTTCACGTTTAACACATTTTGACACATTTTGACATATTTTTGGCACGTTTAACACGTTTTAACACGTTTAACACGTTTAACATGTTTTTCACATTTTTGACACGTTTCACACGTTTTTGACACGTTTTGACACGTTTAACACATTTTCCACGTTTTCCACGTTTTGACACGTTTTGACACGTTTAATACGTTTTTCATATTATTGACACGTTTTTCACATTTTTGGCACATTTAACACGTTTTGACACGTTTAACACATTTTCCACGTTTTTGATACGATTTTCACGTTTTCGACACGTTTAATACGTTTTTCACATTATTGACATGTTTCACACATTTTTCACATTTTTGGCACATTTAACACGTTTTGACACGTTTAACACGTTTTCCACATTTTTAGACGTTTAACACGTTTTTGATACGTTTTTCACGTTTTCGACACGTTTAATTCGTTTTCGACACGTTTAATACGTTTTTCACACCTTCGACACGTTTAACACAATTGACACGTTGGACACTATTTTCATGTTTTGACATGTTTAACACGTTTTTAACACGTTTGACACATTTTTCACGATTACGACACATTTAACACATTTGGACACATTTTTCACGTTTTTGGCACGTTTAACACGTTTTGACATGTTTAACATGTTTTTCACGTTTTTCACATTATTAACACGTTTAATACGTTTGTAACATATTTAACATGTTTTCACACGTTTTTCACGTTTTTGGCACGTTTAACACATTTTGACACATATTGCACGTTTTTGGCACGTTTGACACATTTTTCACGTTTTTGATACGTTTAACACGTTTTTGACACGTTTAACATGTTTTCCACATTTTTGACATGTTTAATACGTTTTCACATGTTTAATGTCAAACGTGTTAGAAATATATTAAACGTGTCAAAAACGCCAAAAACGTGTTAAAACTTATCAAAACGTGTTAACGTGCAAAAAAATATGTTAAACATGTCAAAAATATGTTAAATGTGTAAAACGTGTTAAAATGTCAAAAACGTGTTAAACGTGCCAAAAGCGTGAAAAACGTGTTAAACATCTTACAAACGTATTAAACATGTTACAAACATGTTAAACGTGTTAAGAATGTGAAAAACGTGAAAAACATGTTAAACATGTAAAAAACGTATTAAACGTACCGAAATGTGAAAAACATGTTAATGTGTGAAAAATGTGTCAAATATGTCAATAACAATTTTATGATAATAACCTTCCCCGAAATTTTCCCATTCTCCATAATAACAAAATAAAAAAACCGATAAGAAATAAACTGGAGTTTGTCTATTCTTCCTTAAGCTATGTAAGCAATAAACGTACAGAATAATATAAACTTCGTCACTTTTTAGAACTCCAGTTGGATAGGCTGTCCCCATGAGATAAAAACTTTCGTCAATAGGACATTTGTCTCGTTTTACTCATTTTCTTTCAACTTTTCTAAGGATAGACAAGCGGTATTGCAGGTATGATTGATCCAAAGGAATACGGCTGAGAATTATCTTTGCCACAATGTAATAATCGTCAATTTCTCCATGTTTGAATATAGAATTCAATTATTGTTGTTTTAATTGATTTTACTAGCTATTAAAATGATGTATATTTTATTATTTAGTTTATTTTTTTTATATTGTCTAGGAAATAAAAAGGTTATAACTAATTTCATTTTTATTTTTTATTTTTGCAATTTAGAGAGTTTTTTTCTAAGTGAATTTATTTTTTCTCACTGTTACTATATGAGATTAATCATAGTGAAATAATTAAAAAAAGATAAAATAATATAATACAACTTAAAATTAAATTATTGCCCAAAAATCAAATTGTCCAATACAAAAACATATAATATAATACATTACATTGCAACATTAGAAACTACATATCAAAACATACTCCTAAGTCCTACCTAAGAAGCTCCCTTAGAACCAAGGGTAAGATATATATATTATAAATAAATATATATTTAAATATATATTTTTTATTATAATAATTTTATATAAATATATAAAAATATTATAAATATATGGAATAAATGAAAAATAATAAATAAAATAATTATAAAAATATTAAATATATGAAAAAAATGAATAGAATAATTAGAAAATAATGAAATAGAAAAAAAAAAAAAAAAATATTTAAAAACGATAAGAGAGAAAAATGCTGAGATTATAATCTTAAAACTTGAGGAGGGAGGTAGAGAGAAAATTGAGTTTAAATTTTTTTGCGTAAACTTATTACGCAACAACTTATTACGCAGACGCCACCCATAAACGGCTTATTAACACCAAATCAAACGAGGCCTTAAATATAATAATAAAAATAATAATGTTAAAAATAATATAATTGCCTGTAGCACTGATCTGAGTCAGTAAATAATGTCTCGTCGTCACGTGACTCAACTGTTACATGCCTAGCAAGAATATTAATAAATATATTCAATTAATTATATTTATTAAAGATTATGGCAGTTAGGTGAGACCTTCTCTACTCTCTCATCTCCCAAAGTTATTTTAATCTTTATAAAAATTATTTTTTAATTAATTATTTCTAATCAATTACATTATTTGTTTCATTAACCAAAATATTTAAATATTATATATTTAAAATTATTATTTTTTATTTTATTTTTATATATTAATATCTTTTAAGTATTTTTACTAAAAATAATCATTATCTTTTTAAAACCATCTTCCATCATTTAATTTTACTCTCTTAAATTAAAAAAAAAAACATAACCGAACAAGTCCATAATGAAAAATGAAATAAAATAAATTCTAATTTAGTAAGTAAATGGAAATCATAATATAATAATCTTCATCATTAAAATTTGGAAAACAGACAAGTAAAAAAAGTATATAAATATAGTGATGATATGAACTTTGTCTGCCGCTTGCTGAACCTTCAAACTTCCCTTTTGCTATTTTTGAAGGCTTGTAGCTTGCTTATGGAAGGTGACCAATCTGTAAGAAGTAGATTGATAGAAGAAAAAGATATGGTCACAAAGATTAAATAAATAACCCTCTAATACACTTAATAATTTAATTATGTTAAATTTGTACATTTGTGCTTATCCATTTATTTATAAAAGTTATTATTTATAAGGCCAAAAATCCTTTGAAGTTAGTTTCATTCGATTTCGAGGATTAAGACCATGGATTTTTTGGAGTGATGTTAAAAAAATATTAATGCATTTAGTACGAAAAATGAGAAGTTTATAGACATTTAATAAAAATGGCCCTTTAATATTTTATCCTTTTGGGGGCACACGTTAAAATTATGATCATGGAGAAGTTTATATACTACATTTGAGCATATATGGAGGGTGGTAAAGCTCTGCGCCAGAAACTGCTCAGGCTACTCTCACTATTTGACTCGCTTTTTCTCATATCTATGTTGTAAGAATGAAATTTCTTGTATTATTTTAAAAATGGACTAGGAAGTAATAATCAAATTTTTTTAACTTGGAAAGCATTTGAGCTTGGAAAGTTTTTCAGATGTTGAATTCTTAAATTTGAATGGTGGAAGGTGGATTACTTACCAGTCCATGCAATAGAAGATAAGTACGTCATTATATATTAACTTGGAAAGCATTTGAGCTTGAGATAATAAAAATGGCCCTTGTATTGTGTTAAATTAAATCTATGTTGTAACACAATCATTCGTTATTTTCATTCATTTTTATATATTAAATGTTGCTTTTGTCTGTATTATTATGTTTTAAAACTTCAAAGAAGTTTGATTTATTTGAAAAAAAGCTAAATTATTATATGAGTTATAGTAAATATTAATATTGAGAAATGATTGGGAGAAAGATTTATAAAGGAAATGACGATCAATTTATTGGACGAAAAATAATAAAATTTCTCTTTCTTCTTTCTCTTCAACTTTTTTTATTTAACTAGTGATATTATTGATATATCATTCTTTTTCTCCATTCCCTCCCTTTTCGCTCCTATTAATATTTTATGTAATTTTATTATTCAAATTTTATTTTGTTTTTAAATAATTCAACTAAACTCCAACTCTATGCATTAAAAATAAGCTCTTTTTTAAAGAGAGTGAAGCAGACTAGACGCCTATAGCTAGCCCTGCACCATAGCTCAATCCTTCAACCTACTTCATTTATGCAAAAGCTAAGGTTGTTGTTTGGTTTCTATTATTTAATAAAAACTAGCCTTCTTTCGATTTTTAGTAATTTAATTAACTGAAAAAAAACTTAAACATTATTTTCAGTCTCTAATTCATCAAATCATTATTTAAAATTATTAATTTTATTTTATTTATATATTAAATGTATGTTTATATATCAAACCATGTCCACTCCATCTATAAATAAAACTGTGTGCTAATAAGTATACTATATTTTTTTGGTATACATCTAACAAATAAGTTTATATATATATTTAAAATATATAGATTGAGAATGATTATAATTGTTAATTGATCAATGCAATTGTTAATTTTAGTTGATGCTTATCCATTTGTTTGGAAAGGTTACATACATTACATTTAAAGAAAACCTCAAAATACATGCAATAAATAACATTTTAAGTAAAAATAGGTAAATTGTATTATTATATATAAATAAAATCAAAATTAATAATTTTAAATAATTATTATTTTAGTATTTTAGGATATGAATAGTGTGTTTTGATGAGTTAGAGGGACTGAAAATGATGTTTAAATTTTTGTTGAGTTATTTAAATTATTCAACAAAATCCGAAAGAGTCTAGTAGTTTTTATTAAATAACGGAAATCAAACAAGAACTTAGCTTTTGCATAAGTGAGGTAGGTTGAAGGAGGGCTATGGTGCAGGGCGTGTAGGCGGTCTGACTGGGGAAAGCGACAGGGATAGCTATCTCTAGTCTCCTTTACTGTCTTTATATAAAAGAGCTTGTTTTTAATATATAAATAATGAATGAAAATGTCGAATGACTATAGTCTAGTTATCGAAGTAGGGTGAAAATAAATTATAGACACTTAAAGCAATAGGCAAAGTTCACATCATCACTTTATTTATTTACTTTTTTATCTTTCCTTTTTTCAAAATTTAATGATGAAGATTTTTATATTATGACTTTGATATATTTACAAATTGGAATTTTCTTTTTATTATTATTATTATTATTTTTATGAGATTTTTATCATATTTTTGAAACTTGTTCACTTTTTATTATAGGTAGAAAATAAAAAGAAAGTGAACTTCAAAGATTGAAAAGTGATAATATTTTGATAGAAGTGAAACGATAGCTTAGAGGGGTGCATCCCACCTACAAGACATTTCTTACTGAGTCATCTTAGTGCTAGTAGTAGGTGATGATGATTAAAAATTATAATAATATATAAATAATTATTTGATTATATATATTTTAAGCAAGTTTAATAAATTCTAGTTGTTTAGGACTAGGTAAAAAAATTGTTTAGGACTACGTAAAAAAAAACTATGACTAAATAAACTATGTAATTTTTCTTTTCATATTCACACAAATTTTTTTAATATAATAATAAAAAGTTAATATTCAACCAATTAACTGTTATAATATTAATTAAAATAAAATTTATATTTAAAAAAAGTTGTATATTATTAATAAAAATATACTTTAATTTACTATATAAATTAATTAAATTATTTGAAAAGTTTTTGATCATAACATAATAAATTGATTCTCATTAATATATGAATTTCTAAAAATGCCTTTATTTTTATTTTGTTAAATACGGTTATACCATATTTCAAAACTAAAAATTCATTCATTATGTTAAAAAATATTGTTAGTATAAAATAAAATATTATTAATAAAATAATATTTGAAATTAGAATGATATAATTATAATTTAGTTTAAAAAATGAATTATATAGATATAAGTTGTATTAATTAATAATAATAATATCATTAATTTATAGAATTAATTATAAATATTATTTATCAATGTAATTGAATTTTAATAACCTAATATGTTTTTGATAATATATATATATGTTAAACAATAAAACCAAAACCAAACAAGGCCTAACATTTATTAAATAAACCCAGTCCCTATCCATCGGCCACCAAACCGTCACCACCCACAATCATTCTCTCATTCTCTCACAGCTGAAGTTGAAGCATTCTCTCATTCTCTTGGCTGAAGTTGAAGTCGGTCATAAAATCCCTCATCGACCACCCACCCGAAGCTGTTGGATCTTGTGGCGTACAAATCCACACGGATTCTGGGTTCCTTACGATATTGCAGGACGAAACGGGTGTTTTCTGCCTGGAGGTAACCAAAATGTAGATCTGTAGATCTGGTGTGTAGATCTGTAGATCTGGTGTAGATCCGCAGATGGTTTCGTCAAATCTTTTCTTTCGCACAATAATTAGCTTTCTGTTCCGCTAATTGCAGCTTGTGCGTAGCAACAGTCGTCGCTTTATGCCATCACAAGCTGATGAAGAGGCTCATCAGTTATCTTACCTGTAGAAGCACATGCAGAAGCACATGGCGAATATCTTTTCTCTTTTAGCTGATTCTGAAGTTGGGGAAGTGAAAGGGGAAGGAGAGGGCTCTCTGGTTTGTTATTCTTTCTCTGTATTCGGATAATGATATGATGTTATTACAAACAAGCTTCATTTTGCTTCCTTATTAGTAATTTGGTAATCCTAATGTTGTACTAGGAGTTGGAGAAGGATATAAAAGCTCGGACAAAAGGGAAGATGGGAGCTCCAACCTGAACTGGAAGAAGGTATGATTTGTGGAGGTAGTAACCCCATTTGAAATTACTTATTGCTCATGTATTTGGATTTATTTTCATATACATTGAAGATCCACCGCTGAGCAAAAATCGGAAAATGGGATTGCATTTGCGAGAGGATTGAAGAAAGTCTCATAGATCCACCGCCTTACTTCTCTCCCGAGTCAGGTACGCCGCTTTCCTTCGTTCATTTAAGTTATATTTTTCCTTCTCTCCCGAGTCAGGTACGCCGCTTTCCTTCGTTCATTTAAGTTATATTTTTCCTTGTTACATACATGACTCATTCTATATCTGCAACTTCTAATATGTTATGTAGTGTTAGAGTTTCTTTTTCTTTAAATTTATAAAATATTAACATTTTAATTTCTTTATTATATTTTAAACTATATTAATAATAATTTATAATTAAATACTTATTTATTATTAATTATATTGAATTTTCGAATTTAAATAATAATAATAAAATGATTTATTTTTATTTGATTTTTTACTTTTATATTTTCTCTTTAAACAAAAAATCAGGTGCTAATTTTTTAATTTTAATCATTTACATAATTAACCATAAAACTAAAGGGAAAAGGCCATCTGACCTTGAGATTAAACAAAAGCAAAGAAAAGACTTCATGTGTAGCCTTCTCAAGTGGTAGCTCTTAGTCAGTTATGCCCCTGCCTTCAAACATAACACCAATAAATTCAAATTAAGCGAACATAACTCAAACTACTAGGGCAACATCATACACACCTTGGCATATGCTTAATCAATTATTATACATAGGCTACGTTTGGTAAGGTGTACTATCCTGTAGACATAGTATAATTATATGCACAATAAATTAGAAAAAATATTTGGTTGATATATATTTATATATACAGTAACAATTATGTATAATTTATACCTTATATCATGTATAATATTATACCTACTTATACTAGTTACAAGAATGTAAAAGCAATTATAAAAATTAATATTCTTAATTTATCCTTAATTTTATAAATTATTAAAATTTTAATTTCTTTATTATATTTTAAAATATAATAATAATAATAATAATAATAAATTATATCTAAATATTAATTTAAATTTAATATTTTTATTTGATTTTTTAATTTATATATTTTTTTATCTCTATTAAAAGTTTATATTATTTTAAATATAAAAATTTTAATGTGATAATTTTTATACATATTTAAATATAATTATTATTTAAAAATAATAATAATATTAATTAAAATAATAGTCATATATAAAATTAATTTATAAGATAAAATTGTATTTGATTATTAATAAATAATATTTATAATTAATTATATAAATTACTAATATTATTATTATTAATCAATACAATTTATATCTATATAATTTATTTCTAAAACTAATTTATAATTATAACATTATAATTTCAGATTTTATTTTATTAAAATTATTATTATTAATAATATTTTATTTTAAACAAATAATTAATATTATTTCAATAAACAAATATTTATAATAATACATAAATTTCAAAATTAAATATTAATTAATATATAAATAAATTTTATTTATATAATTATATAAGTTAAATTATAAAGAATTATATATAAAATAATGTAAATTATATAATAATATTATTTATTTTAAAAATATATTTATATCTAATTAATAATGCAAACTATTTCTAATAAATATTAAAATATTAATTTAAAAATATATAAGGTTAAAATAGTCTTTTATATTTCTTACTATTTTTTATACTACAAACCAAACAAAAAATTAATAAAATATATATAATTTATACATATTTTTAACTTCCAACCAAACACTAATAACCTATATAATTTATAACTCATATTACCTTCTTATAATTTATACCACTTACAACTTATACCTATATAACTAGTATATCGTACCAAACACTACCATAGAATATATACAAGTTAAATTGGATAACCTCTTAAATTTAGAGGAAAAAAAACAACTTTGTCGTCTTATATAACAAACTTACTCAAGAGTCCTTATGAAAGATGTACTAGAATTGTAAAAACGATCTTCATCTTCCTCTTCCTTCATTGACACCTTTTGTAAACCATCATGGTTGAATTTGTTATACATGAATGATTTTGATATATATGATTAACATTTGAATTAAAGTAAATCAAAATTTCTTTAAATGGATCAAAACGCTTATGCTGCATGGGCTGGGAGGTACCACCTCCCACCATTCAAATATAAATATTTAACATGTGAAAAACATTCAACACCATTCTTGTCACTTAATGCATACATTTTGTCCCACATAGATACCCTGTTAGAATCTTGTCATTCATTGAAGGACAAGTGACCCAAATGTTGAAATTAACCATTAGCGTTTTATTAGAATATGATTTCTCATACATATCAGAATGAGTTTTCATCAGACCCATGATAGTCTTCTCCTTTGCTACATTGCGAGCAAATGTCTTGACTATCGTCAATCGAACAACTCCTAAACTTTGTTTATCAAAGAGTTTCCATTCAGCTTTATCAATTTTCTTCGGTTTCTCACTAAAAGGAACATGAAGCTTCTTTTCCATAGAGATAATCTTCAATCTGCATCCTATAAAAAACATAATTTGTCCCATCAAATCTTTCAATCCCATGTCCTATATTTTTCTCACTTGCCATCGTTTTAAATGCATGTCCTATATTTTTATCGGGTCATTTATTGAGAAAAACATTCCATATTTAGCATTTCCAATGATGAATTCCATGTTTGGTACATAAACTGCTTTTAGTATATGTACATCTTCAAGAGTTTCTATACACTAAAACCTTCCCTGAAAAAATTTCCTTAAACTGTGTAAATGAATTAACGTACATAATAACACAAACTTCGTCACTTTTTAGAATACCACTTTTTAGAATACCGAATTCACAATCATTTATGTGAAATTGAGTTTTTTTATATCATTCTTACCCATACAATACAGAACTAAGGTTTGGAATCTATTGATGTTAAAAGATTTTCAAACAATTTACTTAGGTTAAATAAATGACATTAATATAAAAAAAAAAATTTATTAGTTTATTGTTGCTATGTCCTTTAGCCACGGAAAATCCCTCAATGAATAATCTTTTTCTTTTCATCTTTAATGTATTTTGGCTAGATCCTTCTCTATCATAATTATCTAGAAATCCATTGTTTAAAAATATTCAAATAAGTTATAAAATCTTCTGAATCTATAATAAAGACCTACCCATTTTGCAAACAAGCTATTTTTAAATATTGGCGAATGAGTTACTCGTGAACTCATGTTTAAAGATCTCCTTAATTTTCAAATATTAATTTTATGTTTGTTCGAGGTCTACATATTTTTTTGCTTATGTTTCCTTTTAATTCTTAATTATTAATCTAGTTATGTTAAGTGAGAAGATAAATAGTCGTGTGTATAAATTGTTTTTGTTTATACTTATAAATGTTTATCAATAAAATCTCATTTATACGTACTTAAGTATAATTATTTATATTTATAATATTAATTATTAAATAATATTATAAATATAATAAATAAATAAACTGAACGTATAAACTAAATTAAACATTCACAAATTTAACGATGAAATAAATTAAAATTAATGACTGATATGCATATTTTTTATTTTGGATTATGAACTTGGATGGTTTTTCTATTTTTTTGTTAGTTTCGAATAGTTTCTGATGGTGTTTTTGTCTCTTTTGTGTGTTAAGAATGCTTTTTCAGTTCTTTTGATTTGATGCACTTTTTGGTTTAGTAGTAATCATAGAACAATAATAAATAGTACTCCAACTTCCTTCACCAATTCATTTATCGTTATTCTTATAAATGTCAAGAAAGAAGAATAAAAAAAAATATGAGAAGCGAGTTTTGTATTTTGTGTTTTTGGGAGCTTATGTAAATTCATTTATCGTTATTCTTAAATGACATCAATTAACGACATATGTAATCTCTTTGGTATAGATATTATAGTTCAATTAGAGAGAATAAGATAAGTTTGAAATTTTTTATCAAAAAAATTAATTTCTTGAAAAACAAGAGGAATTTAATAGTTATTTTTTAATTTTTTTCATTTATTATTAGTAATAAATGAAACACCATGAAGTCTATTATTAATTTCTTGAAAAACAAGAGGAATTTAATAGTATATTTTCTAATTAAGTATATTATTAAATATTTTATAAATTTAACAAATAAGTTTATATATACATATATAATTAATATTTTTTTTTGAGATTTTGCATAAGTGACAGATCAAAATTAATGCCTATACATAGAGTGAAGATAGGTTTAATTAAAAAAATAAAACAAATCAAATCCACATAAAATCAGACGTCAATCCAAATCCACATAAATGCACTTTGCAAAGTGCAGCTTTGCATAAGGACCCGTATGAAATGTAATCATTTTTTATATATATTTTTTTTAATAATTATTATTATTTACATAATTAATTACCCTTTGTCTCTCATATATAATCCAACAATTTAACCCTTTAACCACACATATTTTTTACAAATTATTTAATTAGTCACCTTTAATTTAAATTGATTGAAGATTTTCTCATTTTTAGTTTAGGGTTTATAATTTTTTTTTATATATAATTGAATTGTGTATAAGAAAAAATATTATCAATATCAAAATACATTCAAATTAATACAAAAATATTACATTTGCTAAAAATGTTTAATTTTTTAAATCACAATCTATTACACAAATAATAGTTTATATTTTTTAAACTTAAAAAAATTATATTTTGATTTTAAACATATAGTTGTTACTTAATATTAAATCTTAATTTAAGAAATATTAAATAAAATAATTCAAATTTTAAAATAAAAGTTTGTATGAAAAATAAAAAATTTAGATAAAAATTCAATTTCAAGTATGAGAAGTTCCTAATAGAAACCCTACACAAACAAAAGAGAGTGAATGATATTTTAAATTGGGTGATGGAAGGAGTGATATAAAGAGATTTGATATAATTGATAGATTTTTAGTTTTGTCAGCTCATTAAATGAGACCAAATGATAGTATAGCCTCATTCAACCAAATAAAAATAAGGGAATGTTTGGAAATTCACTAAGACATAATATATTAATGATATTTTATAAAAACTAGACTCTTTCAGATTTTGTTGAATAATTTAAATAACTCAACCAAAATTTAAACATCATTTTCAGTCCTTTTAACTCATAAAACACACTATTCATATCCTAAAATACTAAAATAATCATTATTTAAAATTATTAATTTATATTTTATTTATATATAATAATATAATTTACCTATTTTTACTTAAAATGTTATTTATTGCATGTATTTTGAGGTTTTCTTTAAATGTAATTTATATAACCTTTCCAAACAAATGAATAAGCATCAACTAAAATTAACAATTGTATTGACCAATTAACAATTATAATCATTCTCAATATATTTATTTTAAATAAATTTATAAATTTATTTGTTAAATGTATATATATTGTCAATATCCACCCATACAATACAGAACTAAGGTTTGGAATCTATTGATGTTAAAAGATTTTCAAACAATTTACTTAGGTTAAATAAATGATAGTAATATAAAAAAAAACAAAATTTATTAGTTTATTGTTGCTATGTCCTTTAGCCACGGAAAATCCCTCAATGAATAATCTTTTTCTTTTCATCTTTAATGTATTTTGACTAGATCCTTCTCTATCATAATTATCTAGAAATCCATTGTTTAGAAATATTCAAATAAGTTATAAAATCTTCTGAATCTATAATAAAGACCTACCCATTTTGCAAACAAGCTATTTTTAAATATTGGCGAATGAGTTACTCGTGAACTCATGTTTAAAGATCTCCTTAATTTTCAAATATTAATTTTATGTTTGTTCGAGGTCTACATATTTTTTTGCTTATGTTTCCTTTTAATTCTTAATTATTAATCTAGTTATGTTAAGTGAGAAGATAAATATTCGTGTGTATTAATTGTTTTTGTTTATACTTATTGTTAGATAAAATTAGACCGGTTCACAGAACTTAACATAAATAAACCTTCCATGCAGGAACAAGGAACCGGACCGGTCAAACAATTAAACCGGCTAAGAAGACTAGCCGGTCAAGCTACTATACCGACCAGAACAGTTGGAAAATGACCGCTCAAGGAAAGAATCGGCCAAAGCTTAAAACCGGAAACATCAAACAGCCGATCAGCCACAAGGCAGAGGAATAACCGAAAGTTGTCCGGTTAAACCACTCACACCGGAAGTCATCCGGTTATGTCGAATGACCGACCAGTACAAGAAGACAATCCGGGTATCTATTGAGAATGATACCAAAGGAACAGACTTAATACTTCCATATCCATACAAGTCTGAGGAAAGTCTGCAGGCTGCAGAAGACAGTCCTACAGGATCTTTCCACTTCGGGATAAGTCAGAAAGGAAATCTTCCAAGTACAGACAACTGTTTAACAGACAGTGTCCACATTGAGTAAAAGACAAACCTAGCAGGTTTGTCTTACACACCGGAAGAACAGACTGCCAAGTCTGTGAGATTGACCGACAGGTCTGAGACCGCCAGGTCTGAAAAGATGACCGCAGGGTCTGAATTACTGAATCACTGAACCTCTGCTCAGCCAATCAGATTCAAGGAATTGAAATATGACCGTTCGCATATTTCACCTATAAAATGGGCAGTTGAAGAAGAGTAAATGCGGGACAACAAGAAATTCTAAGAGCATTTAATTTACAAGTGAAAACAGTGTGTTCTAGAGAAAGCCTAAGTGCAAAAGTTGAAGTGTTTATTTTACAATTTCGGTGTAAATTGTAAGAGTGTTATCGAGCAGGAAATAAGTCTCGATCGGATTGTACTTGTATTCCTTAGTGAATATCCTTCTCGCGGTTTCGAGAGGAAGGGGTGACGTAGGAGTTTTATCTCCGAACATCCATAAAATCTGTCTTTCTATTTACTTTCTGCCGGTTCCTTTTCTTAACCGATTTGTACTAAATTACCGACACCGCTCCAACCTACTTAACTCTATTCAAACCGACTCACCAGGTTACCGAAACCGACCCATCAATTTTTCAATCCTTCATTATCCGAAACCGGTTCTGCCTATCACTAGTGTGCTGCTTCAACCTGAAACAAACCTCTTCCGCGCTTGAACCTAGTTCAAGGGTTTGTGACAGTTTGTGTAGTATTGAAACCCCGGTGTTAATCTCTAACCGGATTAATCACCACCCTTTGAGTGAGACGCGCTAAACCGGCCCAACCCCGGTCCTCTAGCCGCGACCTAGATCCTAACAATTGGTATCAGAGCAGTTAGTTTCAATACTCAAGCAAGCATGTCGTTCGATAGGCCTCCAATGCTAGAAGGTGATGACTTCGCCAACTGGAAGGCACGTATGCATCTGCACTTAATAACCATGGATGACGAGATGCAGTTCATTCTAGCCGAAGGACCGATAATCATTGATAAGGACAGAAAGGATTGGACAACTAAAGATAGAAGGAGAAACAACCTGGATAACCATGCAAGAAATCGGATCTCCAACAATGTGGACAGAAATACATATTGCAATATCAGAGATTGCAAAACCGCAAAGGAGACATGAGACACGGTTATCCAGATCTTTGAGGGAAATGAAAGAACAAAGGAAAACAAGATAATGGTAGCTACTCAGAAGTTTGAAAGCATGAAGATGAAACCGGGAGAAACTATGAAAGAGTACAGTGACCGGTTCACCGGTGTGTTAGATGAGCTAGCAACTCTTGGTAAGAGGTATGACAACAAAGAGGTTATCATGAAGCATTGAGATCTCTCCCAAGTGCATGGGATATAAAGACAATGGTGATGAAGGAATCAAACTGCCTAAACAAGATGAAGCTACATGATGTATTCGAAGATCTTAAGGCATATGAGTTCGAAATGAGGTCTAGGACTGAAGAAGAAGTTTCGGCCTCAACCTCAACCAGAGCACTGATCACATCCACCGAACCGGCTGCACCTGCACCGATCAGAACCGCCGAACAGTTTACCGAGGATGCCATGGCGATGCTTGCACAGAAGTTTGGGAGGTTCATGAAAAGGAGCCAACCAACAAACTACAACTATGGTGATAAATCCAATGTAAGATGTTATAATTGTAACTGTTTGGGACATTTTAAGTGGGAATGCAGGAAGCCGAGGAGAGATGACCGGAAACCAGACAACCAGAACAACCGAAATAACTACCAACAAATCAGTGAAGGAAGTGAGGTTCCGAAAGCACTGATAGCCGATGATGGAGGAAGTCTATGGGCTCACAGTGACAGTGATGATGAACTCACATGCCTCATGGCAAATGAGGAACAGGTATTTGACTTTCCTTATGAAGAATTTACTAAAGACGAGTTATATAATGCATTGAATGACATGGTAGAAGAGTATAAGAACCTACTAGCCATGTTACCTAAGCAACTCAACCTTAGAACCGATCCTATAGTACCCATTCCTACAGAACCAGAGGTACCCGTTATAACCGAACCGGAGATCATAAAACCTCATGAAACCTCCACCTTAGAAACCGAGTCAAAACCTGAACCACCAATTAAGACCGAACAGTCTAGTGAACCGGCTAGAGAACTAACCGAGGAAGAAAATGCCCGACTCCAGTATAAAATGGCCGCATATAAGAGATCTAGTGATATGGTAAAGAAAATGTGCAGTCATTACAGACATCCCTTTTGCATGTTCGGCTTAGGATACACAAAGGATAGCTCCAAAGACCAAAAACCCGTAGAGAAAGTAAGGTTTACAAGGAGTCACCTTCCTCTTATAAGATTCACTAAAAGCTCCCTGACCGCTGAAGAAGAGTTGACCGCATACTATAAGGAAGAAAAACTAAACTACAACTATGTTGGTCCAACCGACTCTGAGAAGTGGCTTGACCCTGAGAAAAGAAAAGCCGACATTCTCAAAAATAGGAAAGCCAATCGTCAACCACATAGGTCAAAACAAAGATCACCCTCATTTAAGACCTTTGTCGAAGTACCGAGATACCCAAAACCGAGTGCCAAAAGGACTGTTAAGACCTTAGCAAAGAAGTCTGTTCGGTTTGTCAAGGTTTGGATACCCAAGGGACTAATCGCATGTGGACCCAAGTAAATATGGGTACCAAATAGTTGTAAATATGTACATTTTGCAGGATCTAAAGAAACGGCTGGGAAACTCTGAATGGTACCTGGATAGTGGTTGCTCCATGCATATGACCGGGAACAGCAACTTGCTAACCGACATCAGAATAGAAACCGGTGCACTAATCACTTTCGGTGATAATTCAAAAGGTAGAACTGTGGGCAAGGGTAAGATTGTCCATGGTAACTTAACTATTGATAACGTACTTTTAGTTGAAAACCTACGTTTTAACCTGCTTAGTATTAGTCAGATGTGTGATGCTAGATATATGGTAGAATTTCTTAAACATGCATGCTTAGTTAAGAATTCTCAAGGCATTGTACTTCTAACCGGAAATAGGTTAGGTAATATTTACAAAGTAGACTGGAAAACTAAAGTAGAATACCATATATGCATGATAGCTAAGACTGACCAAACCTGGCTGTGGCATAAGAGACTAAATCATCTGAACATGAAAACCTTAAACTATATTCGCGGTAAAAAGCTAGTAGAAGGTATTCCTGACATAGTATTTAACAAGGACAAGGTTTGTTCAGCATGTCAAATGGGTAAACAAACTAGGTCATCTTTTAAAAGTAATGGAAATATCCAATCTAGCCGATGCTTAGACCTTCTTCATATGGACTTATTTGGACCGATTTAGGTCGTTAGCCTAGGAGGTATGCTTTACACCATGGTAGTTATTGATGATTATTCCAGATTTACATGGGTAATATTTCTACCATCTAAACGTGAAACCGCATCGAACCTGATTACTCTTCTTAAACGCTTGCAAAATGAAAAATCAACTCGTATTAATAGCATTAGAAGTGATAGAGGTACCGAATTTACTAATAGTACCTTAACCGCATATCTTGATGAATCCGGCATTAGACACGAGTTGTCTAGTGCTAGGACTCCTCAACAAAATGTCCTGGCCGAGAGAAGAAACCGGACTCTCAAGGAAGCCGCAAGGTCCATGATAGCCGATTCCGGCATTACTCAGAAATTTTGGGCTGAGGCTATCAACACTGCGTGTTATACACAAAACCGGTCTTTAATTAACAAGTTTCATAACAAAACACCGTATGAGGTTTACTTTAACAGAGTTCCCAAACTTAAGTACCTCAGGATTTTCGGTTGTAAATGCTATATACATATAAATGGTAAAAACCAACTCTCTGTTTTTGATGCAAAAACCGATACCGGGATCATGCTAGGTTACTCAGCAGTGAGTAAGGCATATAGAGTATATAACAATAGAACTTTAACCATGGAGGAAACACTTCACGTTGTTTTCGATGAATCGGTTGAAAGTAATATTGCATCATGCTTTGATCTACACAACAGATTGGAAAACAACAATATCCATTCTGACAGTGAAGATGAGACTCCGGTCTTCAGGCGGTCTGTCCATGACCAAATGGGTAACATTGAAACCCAGCCGGATCAAGCTGTCCCACGACAGGAAGCTGACACTTCGGTCCAAACCGAGGAAGTCGGTCGGTCTGACAATCCTGTTCAGCCTACCGACATGTCTAGCCTTGATCAAGAAAACGGTAATTTGGTAGACACCCCTGAACTGAACCTCAGAAGAAACACTAAACATCCTCCTGAGCAAATTATAGGTGACCCTTCAGAACCTGTTCGAACTAGGCGTCAACTTCTGGAGGAATACTTTAATTCCGCCTTCATATCCCACATTGAGCCGAAAAGAATAGATGAAGCATTGTCAGATCCGGATTGGATCTTGGGAATGCAAGAAGAACTAAATCAGTTCGAGAGTAGTAAAGTCTGGTACCTAGTCCCTAGACCGAAAGAACAACCGGTCATAGGAACAAGATGGGTATTCAGAAACAAACTCAATGAGGACGGTTTGGTCACGAGGAACAAAGCCAGATTAGTGGCACAAGGTTACAAACAGGAAGAAGGCATTGATTTTGAAGAATCATTTGCCCCTGTAGCTAGGATTGAAGCCATTAGGATTTTTCTAGCCTTTGCTGCTTTCAAAAACTTTAAGGTTTTTCAAATGGATGTTAAAAGTGCATTCCTAAATGGTGAATTACGTGAAGAAGTGTATGTTGAACAACCACCCGGTTTCAAAAGTGCTGAGTTCCCAAATCATGTATACCGGTTAAACAAAGCTTTATACGGTCTAAAGCAAGCACCTAGAGCCTGGTATGATACACTAACCGCATTTCTTTTACAACATGACTTCACCATCGGTTCGGTGGATAAAACGTTGTTTAAATTTGAAAAGAAGGAACATATCCTACTTGTTCAAATCTATGTAGATGATATCATTTTCGGTTCAACCGATCCTAAACTATGTGATAAATTTTCAAAAATGATGACTAATAAGTTTGAAATGAGTATGATGGGAGAATTGAGTTTCTTCCTAGGTCTTCAGGTTAAACAACTCAAAGAAGGAACATTCATAAGCCAACCCAAGTACACCAAGGAGCTTCTAAAGAAGTTTGGGATGGACACTTGCTCCTCAGCGGCTACTCCAATGAGCTCATCGGTTAAATTGGACAAGGATGATGAGGGCCAATCGGTAGACCAGATCGCTTACCGGGGCATTATCGGTTCTCTCCTATACCTGACAGCGAGTAGACCGGACATTCTTTTTGCGGTCGGTGTGTGTGGGAGATTCCAAGCAAATCCAAAGCAATCCCATTACACAGCCGCAAAGAGAATATTGAAGTACCTAAAAGGCACACCTGATGTCGGTCTGTGGTATCCAAAGGATTCGTCCTTTAACCTAACGAGTTATTCGGATGCAGACTATGCAGGGTGTAAGATTGACAGGAAAAGCACAAGCGGTACGTGTCAATTCTTAGGTGACCGGCTTGTTTCATGGCATAGCAAGAAACAAACATCGGTGGCCACATCAACCGCGGAGGCTGAATACTTGGCGGCCGGAAGTTGTTGTTCACAACTCCTCTGGATCCAACAACAGCTGAAGGACTTCGGTGTCATAGCCGAAGAGTCCCCGATCTTTTGTGACAATACGAGTGCCATAGCAATCACTTACAACCCGGTTCTCCACTCCAGAACCAAGCATATTGATATAAGGCACCACTTCATCCAGGAACATGTCACGCTGAAGCATATCCGGCTGGAATACGTACCGATTGATCAACAAGTAGCCGATATCTTCACGAAGCCTCTACAGGAAGCTAAGTTCTCTCAATTTAGACTCACTCTCGGCTTAACCGACATTAGCCAGATCCTTCCTAAGGATGCTTAAAGGGAAACCGGTTCAGACAGACAAAACCGGTAGTTCTTCCTAAACTGTTGAACTTCAAATTTTCAGGGTATCTGTGGAAGAACCGCCCAGTCTATCAGATAGAGTAAACCGACCGGTTACTTGGTGCATGCACCAAATAACCGCATCGGGATGAACAACTGATAACTGATCGGTTCGGAAACAGGTTATCTCAGATTATTTGAATTTCAAACAGAAGTGGAATAATTATCTGTGTTTAAAGATATCTGTTCTGAAACATTGCCCTTTCAGAGTAAACTGGTCGCGCCTAAAAAGACGTGAAGATCTGATGATATCTTTCACAGTCCAGGCCTATGACCAACACCCTAGACTGCAAACATAACTATTTCATGCAAAACTCCTTTATCCTGCAGTTAATAGATATCACCTTCTGTTATACCTGGACAATAGGATAGCCCCCCAACTAATATTTAAGTGAAGCAATCACTAACCAAAATACTCACAAAACAAAAACTCATCCTCTCACTAAGGCAAAAATGTCTCAATTTCTTCAAGTTGATTTTCAATCCTGGTCAAGCACCGAGCATTACGACATATATAGAATGATCAAATCTTTGGAAGATACTGGTCTCTAGTCT
>NW_025919641.1:9422-25093 GCF_907164915.1 Impatiens glandulifera | reverse complement strand
ATCCATTGAACGAACTCCACGTACGCAAATTTCCTTCCAACGATTTATTTATCTAGTACAAGACAATATTAGATAGGATATTCGGCGCACTACCAGTTCAGTACGGCCATGATCCATTTACTCAGAGTCTGCTATACTCTTGTCCTTTGGGCGACCTTCCAATGGACGCTTGCCACGTGTCCATGAAGAAGATTCGACCATAGGTGTCCTTCTACTACAAATAGATGCTCAAGGACAACGATCGAATCACCGGTTACTTTGCTCACTTTTACAATCTTACAAGCTTACTCTTGCCTTCTAAGTTAAAGGGAGAAAGAATAAAAAACTATTTAGCTGAGAGAATATTGTTCTTAATATTGTAAGTTGAATAGAGGTTGTTCTGTTCAACAGAGTGTTAGCTAGATCAGTAAACTTTATTTGATTCAAAGAGTTTATGAATCCTTCCGGATGAGGAAGAAGGGTGACGTAGGAGAGTTTGCTCTGAACATCAATAAACAACTCTATGTGATCTTTACTTTCTGCCATTCATCTTTCATTGGTTTAAAGTTTCAAATCCGACGAACACTTCCGCCCTTCAAACCGTTTCAAGAGTTCGAAGGATTTGTGAAGAATAGAAACAGATTTTAACTTCTAACATAGTTAAAATCTAATCGTTAATCATAAGTTGTTATTGATAGCCAGACCCTAGTTTCTATTGGTTACACTAATCCTATCAATTGGTATCAGAGCGTCATTTTCTATTCTCAGGCCTCTAAAGAACCTGAATCATGTCGAAAGATGCTAGCTCCTCCAAGATCCCTATGTTTTCGAAAGAAAACTACATGGTATGGAAGAAGAGAGTTCTTGCCCATCTTGCTTCCTTGCACGATGACATGTGGAGTGTTTTCACCGAAGGACCTCTCAAGATTGAGAAAGACAAATCTGAATGGACAAGTGAAGATAAGAGGAAGAACAACCTCAACAACTTGGCCATGGACATCTTGTACAGATCACTTGACGATAGCATGTTCAACTACATCATATCTTGCGAGTTTGCCAAAGAATTTGGGACAGACTCACTCAACTCTGTGAAGGCAATGGACAAACTAAAGAAAAATATTATGTTTGCAACCCAGCAGTTTGACAACTTTAAGATGCGTCCTGGAGAGACGATGACTGAGTTTGATGCAAGATTCAGTCAGATTGTTACCACCCTATCTATTCTAGGCAAGACCTACAGCAACAAAGAAATTGCTATAAAGGTCATGAGAGCTTTTCCAAGGGAATGGTACATCAAGACTATGGTGATGAGGGAGTCAAAAAGACCTCAATAAGATGGAGCTCTTCGACTTGCTTACCGATCTGAAAGCTTATGAGTTCGAGTTGAACTCTAGGAATAAAGAGGAGCACCCCACATCTGTCATTATAAACAAAGCTTTGGTGACTATCGAGGAGTCACTAGTTTCCACCGAAGAAAAGACGTCTATTCAGCAGCGACACAATGGCTCTTCTCGTGAAGAAATTCGGGAAATACATGAAAAAGAGCAACCCTAACTCAAACCCTTCAAATAATACCAATGATGAGAAAGCTAAATATAAGGTTAACAATAAGTGTTTTAACTATGGTATTTTAGGTCATTACAAGTCAGAGTGCAGGAAGCCGAAGCGTGATGAGAAGAAGAAAGACAATGAAAATGAGTTGAAGGCCCTCATGGAGGCTGACATCAAGGTCAAATGGATGCAAAGCGACTCAGATTATTCATCATCCAACGATAGTGATGATGAAGAGTTTGTTTGCTTCATGGCAAGAGAAGAGGAAAATTTAGAGGAATCTGAGCTATCTGATTTCTCTTCTCAAAACTTTTCACGAGATGAATTAGTGGCTGCACAAAATTACATGGTCTCGGAGTATACAAAGCTATCAGAATCTCAAAACGAAACAAGTTCAAAATCTGAAAATGATGAACAAACTTTTTCTCAAAACTCCGAGCCAAAAGTTTTTGAATATATGAATGAGCTCTCATCTGAGAATGAGACGCTCAAGGAAAAGATTCACACTCTTTCTTCTGAAAACCATCGTTTAACCTATATTGTCAATTCTTGGACAAGGTCTGGAGAAGATGTCAAGCATTAGATTACTCTATTGAGGCCTTCTGGATGTAAATTCGGTCTAAGATTTGATAGCGATGACTCACACAAGTCCTATAAAAAGTTAAACTCAGCAACTAACAAGCTTAAGCCAATAAGCTTTGTCAAACGGGGTTTAACTAATATTGGAACTGGTCCAACATATGATGATCTAACTTTAAAGGATGAGATAACTTATGTTCCGCCAACTATTAGCTGGCTGAAACCTAGGTTAGAAGCAGCCAGCAAGTCTGGCATTTCAAAACTAGACAGGAAGTCAAGGAGTTTAAAAGAAAACCATCCTCTAAAGTTAAGGGATCATTGGCTAATAGAAAGATGTCTGCTAAACCTAAATTATACGCACTTATCACTCCACAAAATGGGAAATCCATCAAGATAACTCAAATATGGATCCCTAAGGGACCGATTGATCGAGGACCCAAGTGAATGCGGGTACCAAAATATGTAAATACATTTTCGTATAGGTGATATAGGGTAGCTGCATGGAGGGAACTTGGATAACACTCTTTTGAGAACATGCTCTAGAAGATCAACAAGTGGTACATTTGTCATTTCCACAAACTAAGTGTTTCTTGTTTAAAAATATTTTTGGTCTTGAGGACCTCAAAATATTTATTTATTCATTCAGTAAATATGCATAAATTGAGGGGGAAATTTAATGTTTTAAAATGTTTAAAATAGATGAACGCAGACAAAAGCTTTAATCGGTCTATTAGACGAGGACGTCTAAAAGAAAATCAAGTACTTAGACATCCATCTGCATACACAGTCTATGCTTCTGAGGTGGAATGTCTTGGTTTAAAACATACGCGGTTAGACGTCGAAGTCTAATAGACGTTTAGACGTTTATAAGACTAGCGTAGTTAGATGCTAACATCTAACCAAACACACATCTAATACATGTTGTCCATGCATAATTAGACGTCTACGTCTAATAGACGTGTAGACTTCTATAAGACAAACGTGATTTGACGCCTGCGTCTAATAAACTCATGTATCTAATAGACGTCTATTCAACTTAGATGCCAGAATGTAGAAGAAAAGGACACGTCTAACTACGTGTGCAGTTAGACGCTTCATCTTCAGACTAATTGAGGACAACTGTCTTCACGCGCGGTCATCTAATTTTCTTGCTCAAACACTAAAACTGTCATTTATTGACAACTAGAAGACGTGTGTTTTTCAATATCATGGAAAATGATTAATATACCCTTAAATATTAAATTATTATTGGTTTAAACCCATTTAATGATGACTACCCTTGGGAAAAGGCGTCTAACATTAATTGGTGGGCCCTCTTTGTCAAAAGTGACGGTTAAGACATGTGACCTTTCGAATTCTATTTAAGGACATCGTGCATGTGTTTGAAGATTTTACGCTCACAAATTTCTTAAGAACCCTAGTTTTTCTCTAACTTCTCTCTAAGAAATCTTGTTCATCTTGTTCATCTTTTCTCAAAATGACTAAAAAGAAACCGATTACTCTTAGTCACAACACTTTGCAGGTGGATTTCTCATTCGTCTACACTATTGATCAATAAGATATTGTTGATATGTTCCGGTCTCTAGAGTATTCTGATGTTCGAAAGTACCTTGGAGGACCGTTCATATTCTATGATAAGGAAGTCAGAGAGTTTTTCAAGACAGTGAACATGGTCAGAGATTCCATTACGTCGACTGTCAACGAAACATCTATCTCTTTCAATGAAGCCGCTTATGCTGAGTTTCTTGAACTTCCATCGGAGGGTCATACCTTCAATCTACATCTTCCAGCAGAAACCATCTTGGAGATGAAGATTGTTTTCTCCAATGATGGTTCATCAATCAGGCTAAACGGGAAGAATAAGGTCCTAAAACCACATTTTAGTCTCTTAAACAATATAGTGGCGAAGGCTATTCAAGGAAAAGTAGGTTCGTTCGACCTGTACAGCCAAGACTACTTCAATTACATGGCGGCCATTAGTAAAGGTATGCAAATCAACTGCGCATTTACATTATATTCTAATTTATGCCAGTTGGTTTACTCAAGAAAGAAGGAGAGTGTGGATTTCTCAGCCCAAGTCGGTTGGTTTATGAAAAATTTGGGTGTGTCTATGGGAGAGGGTGAGGCTATTAACTCGAGTCGCATATTCACCCGTTTTTTTGTGAAGAGTACTCTTGCGAGAATGAAGTTCTCGAAGGATACAATTTTAGCTCATCCAGCCAACAAATAGGTGATCAATCGGTCTTTCGATCTAAGAGACAGGCTTCTTCCGTTCAGTCTACGGGGGCAAAAAGAACTAAATCGGTGACGGAGTCTGCGGGTATCACGAATAGCCAAAAGAGCTCTCAAAAGAAGGATTCTGGAGTAGTTGACTCTAGGACAAGACCAGGTCTTCCTCCTCTTGCGGCTATTCCCCTCCTGTCTCTTTCTCCATCCCATAGCTCGTTGAATAAACCGGCTGAGTCTGCTGATCCTGATGCTGATCCGTTTAAGGCGTCTAAAGTATCTAAGGCGCCTAAGGCGTCTAAGCCGTCTAAGAAGTCTATTAAGGTAACATCTTCTTCTCCTTTGGCCTCAATGCCTATTATTGATGTTCCTGTGATGGAACAAGCTGAAGGGCCAACTGTTGAGCCAGTTGGTCCGAATATTGAAAATATTGACAGGGTTGTATCGTCTGCCCTCCCCAAAAAATCAGTAGCGGTTGAGGCTACTGGTAACGCTATGATTTCTCCTGAAACAGAGCAGGTTATTGCTCAAATTCCTACTGATGTTCCACCATCTGAATAGGCTTCCCCTCCTCCGAATGCTGAGTCAATTATTGTCAAACCCAGTTCTACGGGAAAGGGTACTGTGTCTGAACTCTCGGAAGGGGTCTTTACAAAGCCTTTCTCCCCTTTCGAAATTATGAGATCAACAAGGGGAGCTCCTGGAATTACCTGTGAACCCCTACTTAATCATAAACATAAACCAGCTGTGGTTCCTAGAAAAGGAAAGGAAATTGCTACAGAATCTCCAGAGAAGATTTCTGAAGCAAGTTATATTGTCAATCTTGTGATGGAAGAAGTGGAAATGAAGACTGCTGAGAAGATTAACATATTCGACACCTGGGTAAACTACAGATTACCACTCAGTTTGAAGAGATGATCTCGAAGAAAGAAATTGTGAAGAAATGAAGGAATCTAATAAAGACGGAAAAGAGAGTCCTGAAATGGGCTAAAACTGATGAGGTCTCTAAAGCCCTCAAAAGAAAAGATATGGTGGTTGCTAACATCATGGGAAGTCTCTTGTTTCCTATGATTGAGCATAGGAAGGACAACTTCAATTCGCTCGATAGGGATGCTCCTGCAGAGCAGAACGCATTGAAGAGGTTGGATTTTATTATGAATGGCTATTGTTCAACAATCCTTCAATAGGTTCACAGAAGAGACTCTTCCAGGTTAAGTCTGTTCCATGACTTGTCTAGTAAAGATGAATCAATGGAGATATTTGATGTTTACCAATCCGTTTCAGAAGAAGATGAGCAAGCTGCTTCCCATCTTATTGAGTTGGCCAACATATCAGTGGAAGAGAAAAGCCTATTGGCGCAGCAAAGTGTTGAATAGACCCCGGTCCTAGGTCAACCTGAAGTAAATCAGGAATAAGAGGAGGTTATTGTAGAGGTTCTCAATCGCCCATTCAACAAAAGGAGTCTTCTGAAGTGACTCCTCCTATTATTGAAACACAAGAAGAAATTCCAGTTTTGGAAGAAGAATAAACAAAGATTGATGATCAGTCTCCAGATTTAGAAGCTAAGGGGGAACCCTTAACGGAGGCTGTTTCTGAGAAGATTCCCTCTACTAAGGGGGAACAAGCTGACAAGGAGGAGTCTTCCTCATCCTCATCTTCGGAGGAAAGTCAAATTCCATCTTCCCCTTCAACCCCGATCATAACACCACTAGACATCATTGATAAAGTTGTTGATTTATCTCTTCATTTTGAAGGTATTTAAGAACAGATTCATCAAGTATGTGTAGATATTCTCAATGAAAAAGAGGAGTACAAGGGTGCGTCCAAGGATCCTTCTCCTCCTTCCAAAGATAAAGAACCGGAGCGTTATTTACAAGTGAATACGCATGTGAGCCCGATTTGCACTGCTCTAGCCTACTCTCAAGATGTGTCATCAGCTGCCCATTCCTCAGAAGAAGCTTCTCCTAGAGGGCCAAAACTCTATAACTCCATGTTGGAAATGATGCACTCCCTACAATAGAATATGTTGGATATACATTCTAGACTGGTTAATCTTGAGAAAGGATCGATTTCAAGCAAGGAAGAGATTTATTCTTTTCTTGCTTCTTAGAAGGAATTGGAAAAGAAAATGAAGAGAAATACTTATTAAGTCAACATCGTCAACACTACATACACAAAGTTTGAGAAGAATCTATTTAATAGACAATCGGAGTTGTTTGCCGAATCCAAATCTCTCACCCTGGAGCTTCATCAAAATATTATGTCAGCAATAAATCTCACGCAAGCACAAATGATGGAAGTGTCCAATGTTATGAATATTGCTGAAGCTGAGCGAATGGAGCAAGCTGACTCTTTTGCAAGGTCTATTCAAGTTGTTGAAAAATCTGAGGCTTCTACTGCTAAAGAAAGAGCTCTTATTAATATTGATATTTATAATGTTACAAAGGGGGAAGGTAGCTCTAAAGGTGGTAGCTCAAGAGGTAGAGACGCTAGAGGTACCAGATCAAAATGCAAAACTGTAGAAGAGAACAAAGAGGGTTGCAGACCACGAAAGAAAGGCTCAGGTCGTGGAGGCAACGAAGGTGGTGGAAGTGGAGGCGGTCGAGGTGCTATTACTCGTTTTGAGGACCTTCTAAAGGGCAACCTCCTTCCAAGAGAAGAAGCTGATCCAAACGTGAAATGGGAAGGACCATAAATCTCTTTCTTTGCTTTTCATATTTTAAAACTTATGTTGGAATATTTTTGTGAACTACTTTGATTTCAATCGCATTTGATTGGTGTTTACATTGCTTTATTAATACTGCATGGTTTTTAACATCATCAAAAAGGGAAATTTTTGGTATTAAATAAACTCATCTGATTTTGATAATTTAGCTTAAATAATCAAAAAGGGGGAAATTGTTGGGAAAAAAACTAAGTAAGAGTTAATTAACTTAGAAGAAATTGTTGGGAAAAACAAAGTAAAGAGTTAATTAACAGAAAATACGAAATATTAAACAACTAAGTTTTGATGATGTTTAAATATGAATAAAGATAAACTGTCTAATTACTTCTGTGCAGGTGCATCAGACTTTTCTAACTTAGACGTGGTCTAAGAAGACTAATTAGACGTGTAACGTAGTTAGACGTTGGCGTCTAACTCCTTCAAACAAGTCTGAAGTGATACGTAGTTAGACATTCAGTCTAATAGATACGTAGTTAGACGTTTAGTTTAACAGATACGTAGTTAGACGTTACATTGTAACAGATACGTAGTTAGACATTGTAGTCTAATAGATACGTAGTTAGACGTTCAGTCTAACAGATACGTAGTTAGACATTCAGTCTAAGAGATACGTAGTTAGATGTTGCAGTCTAACAGATACATAGTTAGACGTTTAGTCTAACAGATACGTAGTTACACGTTGCAGTCTAACAGATACATAGTTAGACGTTTAGTCTAACAGATATGTAGTTAGACGTTGCAGTCTAAATCTATTAGACATGGTAGTCTAATGGGTAACGTAGTTAGACATTGGCGTGTAACTCCTTCAGAAAGGTTTGAAAGGATGCGTAGTTAGACGTTGCAGTCTAACTCCATTAGACGTGTGGTCTAATGAATACACTATTAGACGTTGACGTCTAACTCCCTTAGACTAGACAGTTTAATGAAGTTCCCATACGTCTACCCACGATCAACTAGTTGTCTTCTACTCTGCTCCACGCACTCCTGTGTAGTCTGACAAGCCAACTAATTGCATCCAATGAACGAACTCCACATACGCAAATGTCCTTCCAATGGTTTTTCTAGTACAAGACAATATCAGAGAGGATATTTGGCGCACTACCAGTTCGGTACGGCCATGATCCATTTGTTCAGAGTCTTCTGTACTCTTGTCCTTTGGGTAGCCTTTCAATGGACGCTTGCCACGTGTCCATGAAGAAGATTCGACCGTTGGTGTCCTTCTACTACAAATAGATGCTCAAGGACAATGGCTGAATCACAGGTTACTTTGCTCACTTTTACAATCTTACAAGCTTACTCTTGTCTTTCTGATTTCTATCATCTTCTATGTTCAAGAGAAAAAGAATAAAAAATTGTCTAGTTGAGAGAATATTGTTCTTAACATTGTAAGTTGAACAGAGGTTGTTCTGTTCAACAGAGTGTTAGCTAGAGGAATGGGAAAATGTAGTTGTGGGAAACTACATAGGGAAAAACAGAGTATCCTTCCTAATTACTAAAGATGCATTGTTGAAGCAATGGGAAGGAAAATGGTTGGAGAAGATTTCAGCAAATGTCCATGATTTATATTTCCTTAAATTCAAGAAGCGATCTAATCTAGAGAAAATTCTAGAAAATGGGCATACATATATAGGATCCAATTGTATGAAGTTAGAAAAATTGTCCGTAGACTTGAACCTATTGAGTAAGCCAAAAGAAACTGTACAAATATGGTTCAAGCTCTGGAATATACCTGCACATATGTACAATTATGAAGCCCTTAGTCATTTTGCAGGTTTATTTGGTAGACCATTATACATGGATCCAATTACTGAAAGAGGAGGGCACATAACATTTGCTAGAATTAGCATTGATGTGAATCCAAGAAGCACACTACCGAAAAGTATGACAGTAGTAGATAGAAAAGGAAAACCTACTGTCATGGAAATCACTTATGAGTGGAGGCCAGATAGATGCTCTTTCTGTAATACTTTCCAACATGCAAGCCCAAAATGTGATTTGGCTAAGGAAGAAGATCAGAAAATTCATAATGGTCAGAAGTAAAGATGCAGGAAAACGATACAAATGTGCCTATTTTTAAAGAGCTAAATGTGGTTAAAGAACAGGAAACAGAAGATAAAGAAAATTATGTACAAGAAGAAAACAATACGAAGAAGGAGGTGGATCCTCAACCTACTCATGTTGAAGAGATAGTTGATGATTTTCAATCAAATCAAGTTGAAGTGGTTGCTGATGAAAACAGAGAGGAAGATACTCGGTTTAATCAAGAGGAAGAAGAGAATACCAATGTTGATATAGAGGAATCTAAAGTTGTTGATGATTCCAAAGATGAAGCTGAAAGAATTAAAGACAATGATCTTGAAATTCAAGTTGAGAACAACAAGGTGAAGAGCTCAGAAATTCTGAAGAATAATTCTTTCTATCAAATAAGAAAAAGTTCATATAAAGAAAGAAATCAAGATGAGAATATGCAGTATTCATCAACCTCTTCAGTTCATCCCCCGTTAATTGCAAGAGGAAGGGGAAGGGGAAGAGGAAGGACAAGGGAAGAGGAAGATAATATGTTGAAACATCAGGTTGGTATGGAAATAAAAATCTTGATTGGGATAATTAGGATTTGATATAGTTTGTAATCTCTACTAATCAGGTTCTTTAAGGTCGTTTGATTGTCATCTTATAATCATAGCTAAGACTTGTCTAGGTTTGATTCTTGACCCTCCCACTTTTGAGATTTTAATGAAATGGTTTTTAACCGTTTTCCAAAAAAAATGGGTCAATATTAAACATTTTAAAAATCGTTGATATTGAACATTTTCAACCATTTTTATATTTATTTTTTAAATTTTTTTTAATTTATGACTTTAGTTATTAATTTATAAATTTTATATTTGTAAAAAAATATTAAATTAAAATTTTATTAATATTTATTTTGATATATCGATATATTTAATAATAATTAGTTTAGGGTATATAATTTATGATTTAAATATAAAGTCTAGGGATTAGAATTTAGTATTTAGGTATCTTTAATTATTAATATTTTCAAATAATAATATTATTAATTTTTTTCTATAAATATATATTTATATACTTACTTTATGGTATAAAGTTGATGGGATAAGGCTTACATTTATAGTTTTTTATTTAAATATATATGTATCTAATTAGTTTATGATTTAGGGTATTTATAATTATTACAATTTTCAAATAATAATATTACTAATTTATAAAATATTATATATATATATATATAATTAATATAGGGTGTAAGGTTTACTATATTTTTATATGAATAGTTTAGGCTATATAATCTAGGTTTAAGATTTATGGTATAAGACTTATTTGTGTAGGTGTGAATATTGTTTTTATATATTTGCATACTTTATTAAATTGTATAAATTTTATTATATTATATTTTATTATTGCAGCAAATGTTTGAATATATTTCTTATTGTAACAAAAAAAATATTATTCAAAAATCTCATCTATAAAATTAAAAAAATTATAATAATTTATTTGTAATATTTTAGTTATTTTTATTTATTTTCATATAAGGAATGAGTAGGAGAGAAGATAGAAAAATATATACACAAATAATGAAATTTTTTATTTATGTTATAAGTTTTGGTTTATGTTTGATTTTCTTTTAAAAATTGATTTTATTTGTGAAAGTTAAGAATCATGTATAAAAGTAGCCATAAATCATGGAAAATCAATAGAATTATTGAATACACGATAAATTCGTCGTGTTTGAAAAGATCGGTAACTCGTCGCTCCTAAAGATTGTTATTATACAAGAATAATGAATTACGTTTATCGTGAAAATCTTGTACCTTAATACTTATATTTTCTTAATTCAATTTTATTAAAAGTTAGCTTAAATAGTTAATAATTAAATATTGAAAGTACAATCAAATAAATTAAATATGTTATTATATTGAAATGAACATAATAATTTTAATATGTCTAACCAAATTACAAATAAGAACTAACTTCATATTACCATTTGAATTATTCTTTTTATTTGAATTAAAATTATTATGAGTTTAACCGATCTATTATGGTTGTAACAAGCGTACATTGAAAAAATAATGAGATATAGTTCTATTTATTATTATTGAACTTTATATTATAAAATTAAATGAAAAATATATATAAAACATTTTTGAATCACTAGAACAATTAAGTGAGTTTTCAAACAAAATTTTAGTTTTTATATGTGTTGAAATTTCGAAAAAAAATAGATAAAAATAATGGTTAAGAATTTTTATTTAAAATATTTTAAGTAAATTAAAACATGCTTGAAAAGTAGTTGTGTTGGTCTAAAATAAGTATGCAGTTCTGATTATAAATGTGTCAATATCTACTATGTGATTGATTGTAGGTGATATTGTGTCTTATTAGTTAATTAATTATAAAATATTACTATGATACATATAAAAATATTTAAATTGATATTATTTGTTTATTTATTTTTAAAAAAATATCATATAATTTAGATTGTGTCATTTCACATATATAATCGATTATCGGAGAAAGACGTCAAGTTATTTCATGTCTGCATCATCTATTTCTTTTCTGGTTTTGAGGTTATTAAACATTTCAACAACATCTCTTACTCCTATTCCTCTTATGACATTATTTTTTATCTAAATCATTTTTATTATTTGTAATATGTTTATGTATATGTCTCATTATTTTTTCTTACTTATAATGAAATTTAATTATCATTACAATGTTACAAATTAGAATAAATATAAATTATCTTAATCCAAACCAAAATAATATGTTTTAGATATCGAAAGATAAGTTTGACATTTTTGTTTCAAATGTTAGAATTAAGAAATTACTATCAAAGATAATAAAAAAATATAAAGAAATAACTTCCTAAACAACAATTTACAACTTTCATTAGTCACTAATATTTATGAATTTTTTTTTATCAGATTAATATTATTTTATTAGTATATTTAATATCATTAATTAAGAATAAATTGAATAAATTATTAATATTTTTTAACTTAAATCATCACAATTACTGTTACTTGTCATTTTTATTTTGTTAATTAATTACAAAATAAAAATAAAATATTTTCATTAACAATTTATTTTTCATTGTCCTGAATTCTCCAATGTTAAGTTAAAATTTCTTGATAATATTTGTATCATGGTCAACACACCGTCAGAGTTTGACATATATTTTAATTAATAATGAAGTGTTTGACATGTAAAAATTAAATTAAAATATTTTATTTCTACGTCAATTAAAATAGACAAACCTAACGTCCACTAGTAAAAAGACCAAATGAACAAAACATTTGATAGTTCGAGCCCTATATGGCTCAAATCAATGTTTGAGCCCGAACTGGTAATTGGCTCTTGGATTGTATGTTTAAAATTTAATGAAAAAATAATTTATATTATAAGTTTTGAGTTATATTTTATTTTCTTTTCAATTTCAATTTTATTTGTAAAAGTGAAGAATCAGGTATTAAAGTGGCCCTACATCATGGAAAATCGATAGGATTATTGAAATTACACGATAAAGTCGTCGTGTTTGAAAAAATCGGCGACTCGTCTCTCTTAAAGATTGTTACAATACAAGATTAGTGACCTACATTTTATCATGAAAATATTGTACCTTAATACTTATATTTTCTTAATTAAATTTCTATACATATTTAGAATTTAGGGATCTAAATTACTTCTTATTTTTTCGAAAATCATTTAGGATGTGTTTGAATTATAGACGACATTATAATTATAATATTAATTTTAGTTTCATCCTAATTAAAATTGATTTATAATTCAAATTCTAAATTTAAAAAAATTATAGAAAAAATTAATTCAATTTTAATTCTTATATTTGAATAAATAACATAAAATTAATTTGAATATTGATTAGTTATATTTTTAAAATACGCTAAAACTTACTAAAAGATAGCTTTAATAGTAAAAAATTAAATATTGAAAGTACAATCAAATAAATTAAATTTGTTTATCTATTAAAATTAAAATAGTAATGTTAAAATGTCTAACCAAAATAAAAAAAGAATTAACTCCAGATTACCAAATATTTGAATAATTCTTTTATTTCGAATTAAACTTATTTTGAGCTCATCCTGATCTATTCATGTTTTATGTACTAATTATTTTACTTGGAATTAAAATTATCAGTTGTAACAACTTATTATTTTACTTCGAATTAAAATTATTTTTAGCCCAACCTCATCTATTATTACTATAAGTACGCACATTAGGAAACAATGAGATATATATCTATTAATTATTATTAAACAAATAGAATTTAGTGGAGTTTCGTATATACTCAAACAAAGAATATAATATATATCTATTAATTATTATTAAACAAATAGAATTTAGTGGAGTTTCGTATATACTCAAACAAAGAATATAATTTCAATAGAAATGATTGTCGAAATCATATAACAAAATATAGTGTCAAAATTACTTATGAGCTTCTATATTTCAAACCAATCTAAAAAGGAACCATTAAAAAAACCCTAATCTAAACCCAAACTTACTATACAAGATTAATGACCTACATTTTATCATGAAAATTTTATACCTTAATACTTATTTTTTCTTAATTGAATTTTTGTACTTATTTAGAATTTAGGTTTCTAATTTATTTCTTATTCTTTCGAAAATCATTTAGGATGTGTTTGAATTATAGACAATATTATAATTAGAATTTTAATTTCAGTTTCATACTAATTAAATTGTATTTATAATTAAATTGTATTTATAATTAAATTTCTATATTTAAAAATTATAGAAAGTTTGAATTCAATTTTAATTATTATATTTGAACAAACGAAATAAGATTAATTTGAATATAGATTAGATATATTTTTAAAATACGCTAAAATTTACTAAAAGGTAACTTAAATAGTAAAAAAAATAAATATTAAAAGAAGAATCAAATAAATTAAATTTGTTTATTTATTGAAATTAAGACAGTAATTTTAATATGTCTAACCAAAATACAAATAAAAATAAACTCCAAATTACCAAATATTTGACTTATTCTTTTACTTAGAATTAAAATTATTTTGAGGCCAACATGATCTATTATTACTGTCGTAACTACGTACATAGAAGAAATAATTAGATATATTTATATTAGTTATTACTTAAAATTATAAAATAAATTGAAAAAAATATATATAAAAAAAACTTTATTGAATCACTAGCCAAATTTCACAATTTTTAATACAAAAATTAGGGTTTTATATGTTTTGAAGTTTTGAAGAAAAAAGGTTGATAAAAAGAATTTTTTTAAAAAATATTTTAAGTAAATTGTAATTTTTTTAATAAAAACATGCTTAAAAAGTGGTTGTGTTGGTCTAAAATAAGCATTCTATGGTGATATTGTGTCTTATTAGATGTTTAATTATAAAACATTACTATGATGCATATACAAATATTTATAATTTCGAATTATAAATGAAAGTTATTGTAAAATTTAGTATAAAATCGATATTAAATTTATATTTAATTTTTCGAAATATTATCATATAATTTACATAATGTCTTTTCATATATATTATCTATTATCGGGCAAAGCATCTTCTCTTCCTCTCCTGGTGTCGAGGTTATTAAACATATCGGCAACATCTCTTCCTCCTATGGCCATGACTTTATTTTTTATCTAAATCATTTTTGATATTTTTATGTATATGTCTCATTATTCTTCCTTACTTATAATGAAATTAAATTATCTTTTCAATATTTTGATAGGATCGGCGTAATCGATAGAGACGGGGTCTGACTATTGATGACAACTTCGGACAAACGATTTGATAGAAATCCTGTTAAGGATTTAAATAAATTTCTATTCTGCACAAACCCTTGCAAACTCTTGAACGATTCAAAAGCGGAAATGTTTGCTTAGGTTTGAAGCTAAGAACTAAGAATGAGAAGATGACAGAATGAAAAGACACAACACTTTGTTTATGGATGTTCGGAGCAAACTCTCATACGTCACCCCTTCTTTCAACCACCGGAAGGATTCACTATAAGTTTCTGAGAATCAAATACAGTTGCACGAATAGCTCACTGTTGAACAGAATAGACTCTGTTCAACTTACAATATGATGAAGTATATCACTCATCTAAAATAATGCTTTGATTCTAACTCTCTTTTGATAAACACACAGTAAAACAAGAAAGCAACTCTTTCGTATATCAGTTTGTATGCGTAGATTGATTAATCTGTAATTTCGATAGTTCTTGTGTTGTCCTTGAGGATCTTTAAATAAGGAGCAGGTATGTTAGGATCTAGGTCGCGCTGGAGAACCAGGGTCTGGCCGATTTAGTACTTTCACTCAACGGTTGGTGCTTAATCCGGTTAGAGATTAACACCGAGTTTCAATACTACACAGGCTATCACAAACCCTTGAACCGAGTTCAAGTGCGGAAGTGGTTTGTTTCAGACTGAAGCAACACGCACACGGGATGAATAAGGCCGGATTTGGATAAAGTCGGTTTGGAGTTTAGTGGGTCGGTTTGGGATTCAGTAAATCGGTTTAGGTAATGCTTAATCGGTTAGGGCAGAATGAGTCGGTTAGTATGAATCGGTTAGAGTGTA